>NC_044305.1:670745-952634 GCF_007474595.2 Lynx canadensis | reverse complement strand
AACTGTGGGACCACCCAGGGGCTGGGCAGGGCCAAGGTTCCTTCTGCCAGGTGGGGAGGGCACGGGCTGGACACAAGAGGGGCTCGAGGCTTATCAGTGGGACTTGCGGGTGGCCCGCAACACAGCGCATTCCCCTCGCTGGCCTGGAGGGGCTTCTGCTCTTACTGCCTGTTGGGCTCAGACAGCACTCATTCCCTCTGGCCAAGGGGATGCCTGACCCCCCTTCTCCCCAAGGAGACTCCTGGTCCCTCCCCTCTCTCCCAAGTAGACTCCTGGCCCTTCCCCTTTCCCCAAAGAGACCCCCCCCCGCCCCTCCCCTCTCCCCAAGGAGACTCCTGGCCCCTCCCCTCTCCCCAAGAGGACTGCTGGCCCCTCCCCTCTCTCCCAAGTAGACTCCTGGCCCTTCCCCTTTCCCTAAAGAGACCCCCCCCGCCCCTCCCCTTTCCCCAAGGAGACCACTGGGCCCTCCCTCTCCCCCAGGAAACTCCTGGCCCCTCCCCTCTCTCCCAGGGGACTCCTGGCCCCTCCCCTCTCCCCAAGGGAGACCACTGGGCCCTCCCTCTCTCCCAGGAAACTCCTGGCCCCTCCCCTCTTTCCCAGGGGACTCCTGGCCCCTCCCCTCTCCCCAAGGGGACCCTGACCCCTTAAGGAGTAGCCTGGTCAGCGTCCTTCTCACTAAGCTGACACTTTCCAAGCAGCTTCCTCAGTGTTTGGGGCAGAAGCTGCTTCCCTCCCATGAGACTGTGGTCTCGAATCTCATGCTTCTCTCTCCAGCGCAGATGGGCAGAGGAGTAGCCGAGGCTGGACAGATGGTGGATGATGTCTCTGTGCACCTGCGGGGCCTACGATGGCCAGAGGCATCGTTGAAGGGACCTGCACGCAGAGGGAAGGGAGCAGGACAGCTGCCGAAGTGCCCTCCCTAGGCTGCTGGACTCCAGCCCACCTCGGGCTGCAGTGGGTGTTTGGTGAGGCCAAGGACCTCCCTCCACCCCCCACCCCCCCACTGAGAAGGCAGTCAGTGGGAGGGGGTGGGAAGCCAGAGGTCAGCAGGGGCAAGGGGACCTCTAGGATTGTCTAAGTGGGGAGAAGCTCGCCTTCTTTCCTGACCCCGGGGCCACCCTCAGATGCCCACATCTACTCTAGAGGTCTGCACACCCCTGCCCAAAGCCACACTCTGAGGCTCGCTGGACACAGGGAGGAGGGGAGGAGTGGTCAGCAGGCCCAGCCCCCACTGGGGAGAGGGGCCCTGAGACCTTAGAGGCTGTCCATCAACTGGGCAGGGCACCCACCCTCCTGCCTGCTCCTGGGGGGCCCGGACTCAGACTCTGAAAGTGTGTTTGTTCCACACAGCATATACTGCACACGATTAGATTTTCATTTCAATACACTTTGTTAAAAATAGATTGGCCCTCACCAAGAGCAGGGCCGCAGGAAGGGGCTTTAAATGGCTCC
The DNA here is from genome assembly GCF_007474595.2 of Lynx canadensis. Taxonomy (NCBI): domain Eukaryota; kingdom Metazoa; phylum Chordata; class Mammalia; order Carnivora; family Felidae; genus Lynx; species Lynx canadensis. Next base: position 951,182 of record NC_044305.1, on the reverse strand, counting down.
TCTTTGGAATATTAATAGCATGGGAAATGTTATTAGAATAATTTTTCATCATGAATAATAAATTAATAGAATAATTTGGTAGTGCCATGTGATGCCGGGTAAGAGTGGGTTTTGTTGTAACAGAGTGGGGAATTTGTGGCGTGGCAGAAGGCAGAGCACGGGACAGAATCAACCGGGGAGGGTTCTGCACGGATGAATGATCCCTAACAGGTCGGGTGGTGGGCAGGGCTGGAGACCAAATCCTGGGGAGCGTTTTAGGATGAACGGGGGAGACCTGGATTCCAGGCCGGCTCTCACCAGCCCCGTGTTTCCCTAAGAAAAGCTGGAAAGTGTTTTGTGTCCCTGTGAGACACCTTGCTGGTGTGGGGCTGACCCCGCAGGTGGAGGGACCATGCGCACGCGGAGTATCCGGCCGATTCCCGTCAGCCTCCCAGCCAGCGCTGGGGCCTGAGTGACAACAGTGGGACCCCCGGGGAGGTTCTGGTGTGTGTACCCCCGCAGGAACTTTCCAGAAAGGTCGGCCTGAAGACAGGGGCCTCTGGTCCCACCCGGGGGTAGCTCTGCCCCATGGCCTCCTGGGGGGCCATCCTGGATGCTCGCGGGGACAGCTCGGGCCTGTAGGTCTGTGGGGCAGGCTCTCGGGGGGGACAGGGCCCCGCACCCGACGCATGAGCAGGAAGCGGGATGAGCTCCCACAGAGGGTGCCGCTGGAAGGCTGTGTCGTAACACCTTGTCCACTGTTTCCATGGCGTCCCGCACCACTGCTGTCCCCGGACTGGACCAAGGAAGGTGTCTCGGGCTGGGCGGCAGGCACACGCCCAGTGTGAGTGCGTGTTAGTTGGTGCGCGCGTGCACACGTGTGCCAGGGTGACAGCACCGCGGCTCAGGCCTCAGCCTCTCAGCCGGGACTGCAGGCGGGGGAGAAGGGGGTCCTCAGAGAGCATCTTTGTGTGAGCCCAGACGTCCACGCGCATCTGGGAGCCACATAATCACCCTGCAGAGGGGCGCCTGTGCCGGGCCCGTGGCATTATTCTCTCTCTCCCTTTTCTATAGCATCTTCCCTGCAACTGACAATTAATGTTCGAAAGAACATGAAATGGAGGAGAAATTACAGCAATTTATCAGCTGAAATTATAGGTGTAGACACATGTCAGCAGTGGAAACAGTTTCTATCAAAATTAAAGTATTTAGAGATTTTCCTCAAATTTCAAATTATGCAAATCCCATTTTCCCGGATGCTGCCGCACGGCGACTTTAATTGCTGGATTACCCAGCAGCACCACACGGCACAGTCTGCCTCGGGGTCCCCTCCCCTGGCCGCTCCCGCAGCTGCCCGGCTCACGGTGTCAGCGCTCGCGGCTGGGAACCCCCAGGCCCGTCCCCCGGAGCGGATCCCCCCGGGCACATGAACAGAGATGCACAGACAGGCTGAGCAGAGGCCGGGGGTCACCCGGGTCACGCCGATCCCTGACCCGTGTTGACCACCGGGGCACACGGCCACCCCCGGCACCGTGGCCGTGCGCGTCGGGGTGGCTTCGGGCAGAGCCGCGGTCTTGAGCCAGACCCCCGGGGGCAGGCCTTCCCCGGCTCAACGTGCCTGAGAGGCCGTGGAGCCCATGTTCCGGTGCAGATTCTAACCAGCTCCCAGGTTTGGCAGGAGCTCCAAGGAAGGGGCCTCAGGCCTGGACCTTTCCCTGCTGATGACCCACGTGAAGCAGGACCGGCCGCCGCCCTCAGAGTGGAGGCCAGGCCTGACCTTGGCCCTGAGGCCTGCTGTCAGGAGGCTCCTGCCGGAGCCAGGCACCACATTTCGGCTTCTGGCCGTCAACTCTGGGAGGCGGACACGGCCCGGAGCTCGGTCCCCACGCCATGGGCACTGTCACTTAATTGCAAAGTAATTGATGTCGAATAGGGTGCCTAGGCCCCCTGTGAAATGCCCCAACGAATTCACCGTGGTTAATGGCATTCAAAGCCCAGGACGGGGGCCAGGGAGAGCTGCCGCTCCTGAGGAAGGTTAGGCCGGGAGCCAGGGAAGCCGGGGCAGCCAGGTGGGGGCGGGGAGCCGAGTCCTGCCTGGGCACCAGCCCCGGCCTTTCAGCCCCCGGCCCGCGGACCATGCGAGCAAGCCGTGTTCCTGCTGCTGCTCAAGCCGGGGTTGCTCGGGGCTTGCTTCCCTCCACCTTCCTGGAAGGTGCGCTGCAGAAGTGGGACTGTTCCGCACACGCGCATGTTGAGGGCCAGGGGGCCCAGGGCGCCCAGGGCGCCCAGGGCTGCCCCTCGCTCTCTGGAGCCGCGGGGTTTCGTTCATGCCTCTGAAGACCTCTCCGGCCACTGAGGGAGAGGGCGGCTGCAGGGAGCCAGGGCTCCGACGTGAGTGTGGCCACTGGACCTTCGTCCAGCGCTCCCTCGCTCTGGGCACGTGGGAGGGCTGCCTGGTGGTGGTGGACCACCACATTTTCTCACCAGCGAGGAGGGTCCTTTCAGGAGGACGGAGGGGGGTGCGGGGGGTGTGGGGGAGGAGGTGAGGTGCCCCGTGAACACCCCATTTCCCAAACACCACCCCCTGGTACCCCACAGGGACGTGGAAACAGAGCCACAGCAGTCTCCATAACTCCGGAGAACTCCGTTGAGTAAAGCCGTGCGGCTGGGCATCCCGGCCTTGGTCCTGGTCTGAGAGGGAAGCTGCCGTGCTCGCCGTGAATCGTGCTGTGGGTTTTGTGTGCGAGCTCTTTACCAAGATGGGGAAATCTCCCTCCATTCCCGCCGTGCTGAGAGGTTTATCACCAACGCGTGTGGGATTCAAACACTTTTTCTTCATCAGTTGATACTATCATATGATTTTTTTCCCTTTGGATAGATATATGGTGGATTATATTGATCGATTTTCAAATGTGAAGACGGCTTTGCACGTCTGGAATAAATCGCACTTGGCCATGGTGTGTAATTCTTTTTATGTATGGCTGGAGTCAATTTAGTAATATTTTCTGGGTGCGTTTTGTATCTAAGTTATTGAGGGCTATTGGTTTGTAATTCTCTTTTGCTTTGTTAGGTATTGTCTTTGTCTGGTTTTAGTATCAGAGTGACATTGGCTCATAAAATGTGAAATGTTCCTTCCTCTTCTATTTTTTGAAAGAGATTGTGTTAAATTGGTGTTCATTCTCTTTAAGTTTTGGGTAGAATTTTCTCCAGTGAAAATTCTGGGGAATTTATTTATTTTTTGCTATATACATTTTTTTTGAGAGAGAGAGAGAGAGAGAAAGAGAGAAGCAGGGGATGGTCATAGGGAGAGGGAGAGAGAATCTTAAGTAGGCTCCTTGCTCATTGAGGAGCCCGACACAGGGCTTGATCTCATGAACTGTGAGATCATGACCTGAGCTGAAATCAAGAGTGGGATGTTCCACCAACGAGCCACCCAGGTGCCCCATCGTTGTTTTTATTTAAGTGGCTTTTAAATCACCGATTGGCCCTTGATGGCTGTGGGACTATTCACGCTCTCTCTTTCTTCTTGGCTGAGTTTGAGTAGGATGCTGGTCTGATTGAGTCCTGTTATGTCATCAAATTTATGAGCATAGAGTTCTGTACTATCCCCTTATTGTCTGTAGTGACATCCGCGTTTCATTCTTGATATTGGTGCTTTGGGTCCTCTTTCTTTTTGCTTTCATCGGTCTTTTTAGAGATTTGTCAAGTTTATTGATTTTCTTTTTTTGAGGAACCAGCTTTTTGTTGATCTTCTTTTGCTGATCATTAATCTTCATTGTTTTCCTGTTTTCAATGTCATTGGTTTCTGCTCTCGGCTTTATTATTTCCTTTGTTTCCCTTGCTTTGGGCTTCTTTTTCTCCTCTTTTTCTACTTTCTTGAGGTAGGGATTTTAGTTGAGTTGTCTTTTTGTTGTTGAACTGTGAGAGCTCTATATATTTGGACATGAGTGCTATCAGACATGAGATTTACAAATAATTTCTTCCATTCTGTTGGTCACCTTTTCACTCTGTCAATAATGTTCTTTCTTGCACAAAAGTTTTGTTTTAAAAAAAATTTTTTTTAATGTTTATTTATTTTTGAGACAGAGAGAGACAGAGCATGAGCAGGGAAGGGGCAGAGAGAGAGGGAGACACAGAATGTGAAGCAGGCTCCAAGCTCTGAGCTATCAGCAGAGAGCCCAACACGGGGCTTGACCTCATGGACCGTGAGATCATGACCTGAGCCGAAGTTGGACGCTTAACCGACTGAGCCACCCAGGCACCCCAAAAGTTTTTAGTTTTGATGAATGCCTACTTAACTTTTTCTTTTGTTGCTCATTCTTTTGATATCTAATCTAAGAATCCATTGTCAAATCCAAGGTTAGGAAAATTTACACCCGTGTTTTATTCTAGGTTTTAACTCTTACATTTAGGTCTTCGATCCATTTTGAGTTGATTTTGCATGTGACACGAAGTACATAGTAGTCTAACTTCAGGCTTTTGTGTGTGGACATCCAATTGTCCCAGCATCATTTGTTGAAAAGACGGTTCTTCCCCACTGAGTGGTCTTGGCGCCCTTGCTGAAAATCCGTTGGCTATAGATGCATGGGCTTATCTCCGGACTCTGAATTCTACATTGCAGGGTCTAGGAGTGTGGTTTTCCATTGGTGTTTAGCCACAGTGGGGCAAGTATTGCAAAAAGGCATTTTGTTGTTCGACCATCCTTTTCCTGGTTCTCTGGGTGGGGGAACAGGCTTTTCTTGAAGTTTTTTTTTAATGTTTATTTATTTTTGAGAGAGAAAGAATGAGAGACAGAGACAGGGACAGAGACAGGGCGTGAGCAGTGGAGGGGTAGAGAGAGACACACAGAATCCGAAGCAGGCCCCAGGCTCTGAGCTGCCAGCACAGAGCCCAGCATGAGGCTCGAACCCACGAACTGTGAGATCATGACCTGAGCTGAAGTCAGATGCCCAACCAACTGAGCTCCCCAGGTTCCCCCTTTCTTGGAGCTTTCTGATCCATGCCTGTTGGTGGTTCTGGGTTAGGGGCTTCTGCAATGTTCTGTCTACAATGGATGGGAGGTAATAAGGAAACCCAGGGATCCTTCTGCCACGTCTTTCCTTGCTCCCAAGGTCTCTAGGCAGTGCCTTCTTCTTCCCATCTTTCAGAGTCTTCCCACACTTTTTGGTTGTATTGTATCCAGGACGTTTTAGTTGTAGGGGAAGAGCAGGGCAACTCCATCATGACAGAACTGGAGGTCATCAATTTACCCATTTTTAAGTGGCTCTTGGGGTTTTGATTGGGAATGGTATGGATTTATAGGCAAATCTGTGGAGCACTGATGCCTTGATGCTGTTGAATTTTATGCACGACATATGTTGTGTTGAATCTATATACACAAGCCTCTCCATTTAACCAGGTCTTCGTTAGTGGCCTTCACAATGATCATGCAGGTGTCCTGAAGGCTAATTCTTCATGGCTTTTATTACTGCTGCAAGTGGGATTTCTTTACTGTTTCATGTTCTCTTTGGCCATATTTTTATTGGTCTTGGTACCCAAACGTATACATAGCAATTGCTGATTGCTCAGATCAGTTCTTGTTGCTCATCTGCATACTTCCCAGAGCTTCTGTGCAATTGTATCTTATGCAAATAAAATCCATTTATTTCTTTCTCAATCCCTAGTTATCATTTTATTCTGTCTCGTTCCATTGGCTGGGACTGCCAGTGCAACCTGAGAAGAGATGTGATAGCAGGCGGTTTTGTCTTTGTGTGATTAATGTATGATGTTTGCCATGCATTTTCCCCTGCTGTATTCCTAGGTTGTGGACTGCGTTTTCTCGCCTCTACTGAGATGATCACATGGTTCCTCTTTCCTGGTTCCTGCTATGCGGTTGACAACAAAGGACTTGTGAGATTAAACCAGCTTTGCATTCCTAGCCATGATGTATTGATTTTTATACACTGACAGATTTAATTTCCTAGCAGTTTCTTTTGGTTCTTCTCCCGTTTTAATATCAAGATTATACCAGCCCTATGAACTTATTTGGGAAGTTTCCCTATTTTTCTATGAAATACTGTTAAAGATGGTTATTTCTTATTCCTAGACTCTTTGGTAAAACTTGCCTACAAAACTGTGTCGAGAGGTGTGGACAGCAGGAGGTCGTAGGGGGAGGAAAAGCTCAGTTACTGATTTAATTTCTTTTTTTTTTCACTTTTATCAAAGTCTGTTTATATAGAGAGCAAAAATCTAGCCAAATATACATGGGAACTATTAGCAGTAATTAACAATGATTATCTCTGGGAGTGAGAGTATGGAAGTTTTAAAATGTCTATATTCTAGCGGCGCCTGGGTGGCTCAGTCGGTTGAGCGTCCGACTTCGGCTCAGGTCATGATCTCACGGTCCGTGAGTTCAAGCCCCGCATCAGGCTCTGTTCTGACAGCTCAGAGCCTAGAGCCTGTTTCAGATTCTGTGTCTCCCTCTCTCTCTGACCCTCCCCTGTTCATGCTCTGTCTCTCTCTGTCTCAAAAATAAATAAACGTTAAAAAATTAAAAAAAAATAATAAAATGTCTATATTCTATTTATTTATTTTAAAATTTACATCCAAGTTAGGTAGCATCTAGTGCAATAATGATTTCAGGAGTAGATTCCAGTGGTTCATCCCCTATGTATAATACCCAGTGCTCATCCCAACAAGTGTCTTCCTCAGTGCCCCTTGCCCATTTAGCCCATCCCCCCCACAACCTCTCCAGAAACCCTCAGTTTGTTCTCTTATTTAAGAGTCTCTTATGTTTTGTCCCCCTCCATGTTTTTATATTATTTTTGCTTCCCTTCCCTTGTGTTCATCTGTTCTGTGTCTTAAAGTCCTCATATGAGTGAAGTCGTATGATGTTTGTCTTTCTCTGACTAATTTCACTTGACAGAATACTCTCTGGTTCCATCCATGTCATTGCAAATGGCAAGATTTTATTCTTTTTGACTGTTGAGTAATACTCCATCATATATATATATATATATATATATATATATATATATATATATATACCACGTCTTTATCCATTCATCTGTCGATGGACATTTAGGCTCTTTCCATACTTTGGCTATTGTTGATAGTGCTGCTATAAACTTTGGGGTGCATATGTCCCTTCGAAACAGCACACCTGTATCCCTTGGATAAATACCTAGTAGTGCAATTGCTGGCTCGTTGGGTAGTTTTGTTTTTAATTTTTTGAGGAGCCTCCATACTGTTTTCCAGAGTGGCTGCACCAGTTTGCATTCCCACCAACAATGCAAAAAACATCCTCTTTCTCCGCATCCTTGCCAACATATGTTGTTTCCTGAGTTGTTAATGTTAGCCATTCTGACAGGTGTGAGGTGGTATCTCATTGTGGTTTTGATTTGTATTTCCATGATGATGAGTGATGCTGAGCATTTTTTCATGTGTCGGTTGGCCATCTGGATATCTGATTCGGAAAAGTGTCTATTCATGTATTTTGCCCATTTCTTAACTGGATTATTTGTTTTTTGGGTGTTGAGTTTGACAAGTTCTTTATAGATTTTGGATACTAACCCTTTATCTGATATGTCATTTGCAAATGTCTTCTCCCATTCCGTCAGTTGCCATTTAGTTTTGCTGATTGTTTCCTTGGCTGTGCAGAAGCTTTTTATTTTGATGAGGTCCCAGTAGTTCATTTTTGCTTTTGTTTCCCTTGCCTCCAGAGACGTGTTGAGTAAGAAGTTACTGAGGCCAAGGTCAAAGAGGTTTTTGCCTGCTTTCTCCTCAAGGATTTTGATGGTTTCCTGTCTTACATTGAGGTCTTTCATCCATTTTGGGTTTATTTTTGTGTCTGGTGTAAGAAAGTGGTCCAGGTTCATTCTTCTGCATGTCGCTGTCCAATTTTCCCAGCACCAGTTGCTGAAGAGACTGTCTTTATTCCATTGGATATTCCTTCCTGCTTTGTCAAAGATCAGTTGGCCATACGCTTGTGGGTCCATTTCTGGGTTCTCTATTCTGTTCCATTGATCTGAGTGTCTGTTTTTATGCCACTACCATACCGTGTTGTTGATTACAGCTTTGTAACACATCTTCAAGTCTGGGATTGTGGTGCCTCTAGCTTTGGTTTTTTTTTTCAAGATTGCTTTGGCTGTTTGGGGTCTTCTCTGGTTCCATACTGATTTAATTTCTTGAATGGTAACTGGTTTGTTTGTTTTGTATATTTTAGTCAACTTTGCCATAGTTCTTTTGTCAATTATTTCATCAACATTGCCATATTTAAGGGCATAAAAGTGCTCAGTGTGATTTATGGTTTAAAAATTTTCTCTTTCTTTCTTCTTTCTACCTTTTTTTTTTTTTTACTTTTAGAAAGAGAGAGAGAGAGAGCCCATACAAGCATGGGCACGTCAGGGGCAGAGGGAGAGAGAAAAAAATCTCATGCTGAGCATGGAGCCTGATGTGGGATTCGATCCTATGACCCTGGGATCATGACCTGAACTGAAACCAAGAGTCAGACGCTCAACCACCTGAGCCACCTGAGCACTCCTGGTTTTAAAAATGTCTACCGCATGTCCAAACACACAGCACCAAAATTTTTCCATCCCATTTTAAAAATCTCTTTCTTTCCTCCAATTTTTTCTGTCTCATCAGTCTCTTTGGAGGACCCAGTTCTGGGATTTGCTGGTGCTTTTTTGCTTTTCTCTTCCTTCCACCTTCTGTGGGTGTGCTCTCTGGTTCTACTCCTGGCTTCTCGAGCTCAACACTCAACTCATTTGTTTCTGTTCCTTTATGTCTTTTGAGAAATTAACTTAAGGCTCAGAGTGTATCTGGTGGCTAGCTTGGCGGCACCTGTAAGCAAGAGTTGCGGGAGAATCCGTTTTAAGATGCGAAACGCTTTAATTGTCTGCTATGATTTCTTCCTAAACTCATGTGATTCCGAAGAGCGTTACTGAATTCCTGAGCATCTCTACTGCTAATTTCTGATTTAGTCACTGGTCGACTCCCTTAGGGAAGGACTTTGAAAGGCAAGGTGTAGCCCATGCTCTGGGCACCTGGGCTTGTGCAAGGACATTCCGTGCTCACAGGGATTCAATGAGCATCTTCAAGATGGGCCTGGGGTTGCTCACTGCCCAGGGTGCCAACAACCAGTAGCACTGTTTACATTTTAAAACAATGCTTGTCATTTTCAAATCTATGTGACAGGTGAGACCAGGCCAGTAAAACCCTTGGGGTCTGTGAGGGCATTGAGTTAAGGCGTCGGTTGTACATAAGCGGTTCCAGAGTGTCTGTTTACTACGCGGCTTATACAGCAACCCCTCACAGAGGGAGAGCACACAGGCAACCCCCCCCCCACCCCGCTGCTGCCCAAACGAGCACACGCTCCGGATTAGAGGGAGCTGTATTGAGGGGATTTCACGGTAGGGACGCCTGGGTGGCTCAGTCGGGTGAGCGTCCGACATCAGCTCGGGTCATGATCTCGAGGATTGTGAGTTCGATCCCCAGCTCGGAGCCTGGAGCCTGCTTCAGATTCTGTCTCCCTCTCTCTCTGCCCCTCCCCTGCTCACGCTCTGTCTCTGTCTCTCTGTCAAAAATTTTTAAAAAAGGGATTTCGCTGTAAGAAAAGTGGCCTTGAGGACCCAGTGGACCGCGTGTGTCTGTAAGTGGGTTCCTGTGGAGGCCACACCAACCGCATCTCGCGGACATGAGCACATTGGAAAGCAACCAGATCTAGCATTTTGACGCTTATCATCTTGGGACCCAGACGCAGACACCAGGTGAGGGAAGCAGATGCGGGCATTTTTGTGTTAAAGGCAGCCTGGCACCACGGCGGGCCAGGCAGGGGCCTCCCAAGGCTGCCCTCGCAGCCCACAGGCAGGGGTGGGGGAGACAGGCCCCCTCCAGCTGGTGTATCCTGGACTGCGGCCTGCCACAAACTCACTGCTTAACTGGGAGCCTCCCTCGGGCCGTGCTTCTCAGCGTCGGCGGGTCACAGTGTCGGGCTACGGGCCGGCGTCAGGACAGGCCTGAGTGGACCCACACATAACACACAACTCGTAATGACACCTCTAATTAGCAGCTGATGAAAAGGCCCGCAGAGGCCTCCGACAGGAAAGCATTTCACGAATTTCAGAGCAAGGAGCTATAGACGGGCATCGTGGGCCAAGCTTTCAACTCCAAGGAGGCTGAGATTCTAGAAGGAATCGTTTTGGGCTCAGCCACATGTGGGGAGCCTCGTCTGATTTCGGCATCCTTGAGGCTTGTCCTCGATCTCTGGATTTCACGTCACATCCTGGCCCTCTGCCAGTTTGTGCAGAGACCAGCCCTGAGTCCGCGGGGTGCCTCCCCGAGGGATTCTTGTTTCTCCAGCCCCTCTTCCCTGTGGGTCTCAGGTCCTGTGCCAGCCCTGCTGGTGGGAGCCCAGGTCCAGTGGGGGCGTAGGCTGGAAGGGGACAAGGGCCATGGGGCCGTGCAGACCAGGCTCCGGGAAGCCTGCAGGTCATTTGGAACTCCGCAAGGGACGGGAGAGACTGTAAGGGGTTCCTGACGCAAGGGGCGTGCAAAGGTGAGTGGGCAGGGCCGGGGCCGGAGGAGATAAGCCAGAGGGCTGTACTGGGGGCTGCAGGAGGGCTGGGTGGGCTTTTGCAGCCAAAGGTGACAACTGTCCCAACACCAGAGTTCACCAGCACTCCCATGCACACCGCAGGCTGGCTCAGCTGACCTCAGCGTCCTGGGAGGTGGCCCGATGACCTACTCCCCCCCCATGGAGGGATGGAAGGACCGAGGCTGGAGGTCAGATGAGGTGTCCAAGCCAGACTGCCCAGAGCTCGCGTCCCAGCCCCTGGCTCCAGCTCCTGTCTTGCTCTGTCCTTGTGCCCGGGGGCCTGCTGGTCAGGAAGAACCCTGGCTTCCTGAGGCGGCCCTTCCCCAGGGAACCAGGCTCAAGAGGGAGCCGAGGCACCCCAAGCCAGGTGGCCTCCAACCAGGCGGTCCAGCATCAATCCGGGAGCCACGGAGGCCAGAAACATCCCTTTGAGCTCTTCTCTGCAAAAGGGCCAGGAACTTACCAGAGTTTCTGTCGGCCGGTGATTTGTGGGGGCCTCACGGGCTGTCAGAATAATCACCCCAAATCTCTGCTTCCCTTTATAGGCAAACGGGCTGGGCCATTCTGGCCCCTCGACCCCACCCCACACTTTCTTTGTGTTGTTTTACCCAAGAGATGCCCTTGACCTCAGTGTACCTGCGTCCATCTTCAAACATCCTTTAAAAAGTACTCACCTGTGAGAGGGTGGGAGGCAAACCATAAGAGACTCTTAAATACAGAGAACAACTGAGGGTTGGGGGGCGTGCCGGGGAAATGGGTGATGGGCACTGAGGAGGGCACCTGTTGGGATGAGCACAGGGTACCGTAGGGAAGCGACGAATCACGAAACCGAGAGGCACGCTGTATGCCCTGTATGTTAGCCAGCTTGACAGTAAGTTATATTTAAAAAATAAACAAATAAAATGAGAATAATAATAGTACGTATACTGCAAAAAAAAGTACCTACCTGTGAGCGTAAACTGCTGTAAAAAGTAGTCTTTTCTGATCAAAATTTTTTCTTTTTTCTTTTAAAATTTAAAACTTTTCTTAAAAAAAGTATTTTTTATTAAAAAAAAAAAAGTAAGTGAGGGGGCACCGGCTGGCTCAGTCGGCAGAGCCACGACTCTTGATCTCGGGGTTGTGAGTGTGAACCCCACGTTGGGTGTAGAGATTACTTGAAAATAAAACCTTAAAAAAAACAAATTAAAAATAAAGAAGTAATTGAGAGATAGTTTAATAATGTTTGTGTAATTAATGAAATGGCGATCTCGAGGCGAATTTCCACGTCTCCTTCCAGCGGGATTTCTGTCTTTCTTACCTAGCAGATAAAGCAGTGTGTGGTGATCGCCTTTGAGATACCTTCGTTCAGGGTGCTGGGACTTGGCCACCGGAAAAACCACACTTTGGAACCTGCGGTGCCTCCGGCTGAAAGTCTGGCTGACAGGCGGTGGCACTGAAGCGGCACAGAGAGTGTGGCTGGGGACGCGCCTGGGAGCCAAGTGCGGGAGCGTAGACCCCCTGCCCCTCTGCCCCCAGAAGCCAGCAGTGGGGCGCCCGCAGGCGGGCCTGGTCTGGCTCGTTCTCTGCAGCTGGAGGGAAGCCGGGCGCCTCGCTTAGAACTGGCCCCGTGGGCTGCCCCCCTCCCCCGTCCGGGTCCCCAGGGACACGTGGTCGTGCGCACACACACGTGTGAGCCATCTTGGGAATGTGAGGTGTGGGCGGGCGGGAAGGTTGCTGCAGGAGCCCCTCGGGGGCGTGGGCCCCCGCGCAGGGTCCCGGGAGCAGGTGTCCGGGACACCCCCTTCCCGGGCGCAGTGAGGCTGCCCCTGGCCTCCGGCAAAGACACGCAGAGGAGGCAGGGGGGCGTCCGCGGGAGCGCAGGGAGGTGGTGGCGGGGAGGTGGGCAGAGCCCACCGCATCTGCCCCTTGCCCCCACCGCTGGCATTGCCACCAGCCATGACATCTCCCAGCATCTATGGTTTCCAGAGACCGTCGTACGTTATCAACAGAGCCGTGAAGACAGCGGACCGGGCCTCGTTTCTCCTCCGGTAAACACGCAGAGATTCCAGGAGGCCTTATAGGGCGGGGGCCGTCGGCCTGGGTCCTGCCCCCACGGGCACCCTGGCCTCTTCTTTCTGGCACGTTTGATCATCTGAGCAGGGGAGGCGTCAGCTCCGGCGTGTGGGTAGGTGAGCCAGCTCTGCACACGCTGACAGACACTGGCCGGGAAGCCAACGGTGTGGCTGGTCCTCGCACGTCCTCAGGGGCCTCCAGGCGAGACTGCCAACACTGGTGCGAGAGCCGAGGTGGAGCTGCCCTCCGTCAGGCCCGGTAGGGACGGCCTGCCCAGCACCTCGGTGGGGCCCAGTGGATGCAGCCCCCTCCCCTTACACACACTCATGCACACACACACGCACACAAAGGAACACATTCACACATGCCCATCGTGCACATGTAGACACGCACACACATGCACATGCGCACAGGCAAATACATACACCTGCACACATGTACATATGCACACGCACACAGGCACACATATGCACCTGCACACATGCTCACATGCACACTCACAGGCACGCACAGGCACGCACAGGCACATAACGTGCTAAAACCAAGTGCCATCCCACAGAAGTCTCACCAATGACTCCAGCTCACCTGTCATTTATAGCTCAGTGCCACCTGCTCAGGGAAAACTTCCCGGGGCCCAGACCAGACCGGGGGCCCCTGTTGGTGCCCTCGTCACACATCACATCCCTTCTTCACAGTCTTCACAACAGGCATAACCGACACCCACTCCTGTACCCATGGGAGGTCTGTCTGTCCCACTGTGAGCCTCATGAGGCTGGGGGCCCAGCCTGGGTTTTTTCTGCTGGCACCCCATGTAGCCCAGAGCCAGGCACAGAGGACAACACACCCTGGCTATCAGGCTGTTGGCCATTTCTCTCTCATTTCTGTAGACACAATGAAATGTCAGTGCAGACATATTCCACTGGGAAGAAGAAATTTGAGAAGTTCCTTGGAGCTCATTGCAGCGGAGTCTACGTCCACATGAGCACACCTGCGAGGAGTCAGGTGGTTGTGCAGGTGGGTCCCCCAGAGACCACTGTCAGGGTGGCTGAGGGTCTGGTGGGCAGAGAGGGTGGGGATTTGGAAGGCACGTTCAGCACCTTAGACAGCGGCTCCATGGGTCTCAGGCGTCCTCACACCCTAGTGCTGGGTTTGCTGCTTCCCTGGGGTACCCAGGATTGTGGATGGGTGGGGGGAGGTGACATAATTTTTCCAAGGTTAGAGTGTCCCCTGACTCAGCAGGAAACCAGGGCTTTAGCTCTGACCGCCCCCCCCCCCCAGCTGCTTGGCTGTGTATCTGGGGAGCACTTCATCACTCTCTGTGTCTGTTTCCCAGCCTGGAAGAAGGGGTATCATGTCCCAGCTGAGACCGCGCTGAGGGCCCTTGGGTGTTCTCTTCTCTGCATTCTCGGCTCACCTGCTGGCGTTCTGTTTCTGCCTGTTCCCACAGTCAGGTTCTGTCACGTTCCCTCTTGTGCCTCCAAGCAGGCGTAGTGCGGGCACACAGTGGGGGCTAATAAATCATTGGACTTGTCGACTGAATAAAAAGGATGGGGTTCTGATTTCCTTCCTGTGGTCCAGCTTGCATGGATGACAGAAGAATTCAATTTAAATGTGCAAAGAGGAAAGTAAACACACCTGTAAATTGTTTGGGGTGTCCCAGAGTCGGGCACTTTGCCAAACGCAGGTATCATCGCGGGGAAGTGGCAGTTTGTTTCCTGTGCGTTCCTTGCACGGACTGGATACACCAACTGGGTTGGCAGCCTTGCCTTTGGCTGTCACACTAATGATGTGTTTGCCTGCAAGTCCTCGGTGGTACTTGCAGCAGTCTGTGAACGGCTCCCAATGGCTAATTCCCAGTGGGAGATGACGCTGAGGCAGAGAAGTGGCATCTAGCCCAGGGTCCGCCCTGTGTTCCTAGGGAACATGTGACAGCGCCCAGCACCCAACCTCCCTGGATGGCCCGCCCACACACCCCCATGGGGAGCAGGGTGGGGAGAGGGGCGCAGGCGGGATCTAGACCCCCGTGCACTCTAGCCTCTGGATTCGTTTCCCGTAGCTGATGAAACGAAGGGCCACCGAGCGGGAGGCTTCAAACGGCAGAAATCTATTGTCCATTCTGGAGACCGGAAGTCAGAAATCCAGGAGTCGCGGGGCTCCTTCCGGGGGCTCTGACGGAGGGTCCGCTCCAGGCAGCTTTGCAGCTGCTGGTGTGGGTGGCGCCCTGTGAACGATCACCCCACCCGCCTCTGACTGTGTTCACGTGGGGTCTGTATGTCCGGGTCTCCCTCTGCTCATTTCTCGTGAGGACACCGGCCTCCGGGCTTGGGGTCCACCCTAAGTCCAGGATGATCTCACTTAAAAACCCTTCCTTACGTCTGCAAAGACCCTTTTGTCCAAATAAGGTCCATTTGACAGGCTCTAGGGGTCAGGACGTGGACAACACCTGGGGCCACCCTCAGCCTCCTCTACCCTCCAAGCTTACTGGCCCCCACCCGCCTCCTGCCTGGGGCGTCTCCAGACACAGACGGCAGATGCGCTCGTGTGCCCACTGGCCCCAAACACCAGGGAGGCCCTGCCATGTGCCAGGCACCGTGAGTGGGTCTGCTAGACCGACTGCCCAAGTAAGGACGCCACAGGGGTGGGAGGTGTGGTGCATGTGCGATGGGTTGTCTGAGGTAGGGAGAGGGCGTCGTGGTGGGGGGAGGGGTTCTGAGCCGCTCACTCTGGGCCCGTGTGCTCAGGAGCCACCAGTAAAAAGTGGCAGGGGGGTGGTCCCTGCGAGCTGACCCCGCTGAGAACCTTCAGTAACCCTGACGGGAGCCTCCGCTTCTCACAGACCAAGTGGGGGGTGGGACGGACTTGCTCCCTCTCTGTCTCTCCGTCCCGTCTCCTCCCCAGGACCGTGGCCCTGGCCCCCTCCCAGCTGCCCGAAGCCCGGTGGGTGCCACTGCCCCGGACTGGGCCCGGACCTGGGTCTCGGCACAGGGGGCACTTCCGATCTGTCCCCATTCGTCACTCTCACAACAAAGAGAACACGAAGAATCAGACTGCAGTCCCTTTCTCGTGACTAACCTCTTTCCACTGCTCTCCTGCTGGGCGGGAAGGAAGTCTAGCCTCCTGGTCGTAAGGTGTGTGAGCCCCAGAGGCTCCAGATGACCAGGCCAGGCAGGGGGGCAGTGAGAAGGGGCCGAGAAGGGGGTGCAGTGAGTAGGGGCTGAGAAGGGGGTGCAGTGAGCAGGGGCCGGGCAGGGGTGAAATGAGCAGGAAGACTGTGGGGGCAGCAGGTTGTTGTCTCGACCCTGCATTTTTGGAGGCAGGCTGATGACTGGCCCGGCCGGATGTGGGGAGGCTGCCCTCACCCCTGGGCTCTGGAGAGGGGGCACCTGCCCCTGGAGGGCAGGGCTAAGAGGCCACCTTCACACCGTCCCCTCGACCGGCCCCAACGGGAGGCTCTCTCTGCTGGTCTAGGCGACGTGGGTGGGGTATGGGAGCCACCTGGGCCACCGTCCTGCACCTTTATCTCCATGGGGCACCGAGAGGGGGATGGGCGCTCCCCCAGTCCTGTTCAGATTCTATTAGAAGTTTGTCATCAGGAATTACGGCCCAGCAGCCACTCCCAGAATAAGCTGTGCAGGATGGAGCCTGAGGACCCTCTGCCCCTCCCCCCTGGGGCGCCCTCCCACCTGCGTCTTCACATGCCTCACGGCAGGGAGGTGAGGGGCCCTCCTATTGCCCAGAGTCATAGGAGACAGCCAGCGTGATCCCGGGGCCCCCCACCTCACACGAGAGGGGCTGGGGTGCCCGGAGAGGTGGGCCAGGAAGCGGCTTCCCACGTGGATCCTGGGGAGGGCTCATCTTCCGGCCTTCCGGACCCCCTCCCAGATGCAGGCCTCCATCAACAGCTCCTCCTTTGGGTCGAGAGACACTGTCTCTAGGGAACTTTTTTTTTTTGAGACAGAGAAAGAGAGAGAAAGAATGCACAAGCAGGGGAGGGGCAGAGAGAGAGAGGGAGGGAGGGAGGGAGGGAATCCCAAGCAGACTCCGTGCAGAGACTGACAGGCCCGGACGTGGGATCAGCAAGTCCGGGCTCTTGTCTTGGGGGCACCGAGGAGCGGTGTGAGATACGCGCGGCTGCCGAATCTCGGGGCTCCGAGAGTGGGGAGGACGGGGCCCGCTGCCCGGGGGGACAGGCTTCCCGGGGCAGAGCCGGTCCTGACGGAAAGAGCGCTCCCCATGTGTGCAGCAGCCCGGACCACACGGATGGGTCTGACCTGGGCCCCCGCACACGGCTTCCTTCACAGACGGTGGCAGCGACGTCCCCACGGCGAATGCCAACCTCGTGCTCTCCGGGGTGGAGTCGGTAACGAACGCCCGGCTGTTAGAAAGTCCTCCCGTGTGGGGCACGGCTTTCTCATCCGCCAGCATCGAAGGTCCTCCGTCACCTAACAGCCGAACGGCTTATCAGGTTACCTCGCCTGCCACACAGGCTCAGCGTCTGGAAACAAGTAGCGTGTCATCCTCCACGGCGACAGGTGTCTGAGGAGCCACTGGTGCGGGTTGCCGGTGTGCACACAGGTACAGACCGCAGTCCCCCGCAGGAGAGGCACATTCCTGCAGACACGGGGAAGGGCGGGTCGGGGCCCCAGCACCCACCCCGCTGCCGCAGCCGTCCCCGCCTGAGGACTGGGCCGCGGGGCCCTGCCGGCTCCTTTCAGTTTTCACTCGCGTGGTGGGGCTTGCCGTCGGGCCACAGGATGGCCAGTGCGCACCATGGCCAGGGGCCTGGGACGGGCCACCAGACTCTCTGCGTGAGGCGGGTGCTCCCTGCTGTGGGGGGTTGGAGGAAATCCCACCGGGACTGGGACTCCCCCCCACCCCCACCCCCTGCACAGGGAGAGCGGGAGGCCTGTGGCTGTGGCGAATCCGTGCCGGGCAGCTGGGCGAGGCCCCCACCCCGGACGTGGGCAGCCTGGTGGAGGGTCACATGCCCGCTCAGCCCGGCAGGGGAACATGGTCAGGGAGGGCTTCCTGGAAGAGGGAATGCCTAAGCTGAGACTCCAACAGCCCGTGGAAAATGAGGAGCCCGGAAGCATCTAAGGATTCCTGGTTGGAGCTCAGGCTCGCTGCTACGGGGCAGGATGGAAGGCGAACGCTTCGGGAGATGGGCCCGGGGGGCGGGGGGTCGCTGTTTCTGCGGGAGGCGGCCGGGCCAGGAGACAGCAGGAGGGGCTCTACTGACCAGGGTGTGGCTGGGTCAGGGCCCCGGCTCCTTGGGGCCTCTGACCCTCAAGGCAGAAAGGGACCGACACACCTGCCCTGTGTTCCCCGCCAGCAGTGAGGAGGCGGGGGAGCCCTGTCCCTGCTGAGCGGACCCGTATCCACGTGTCAGCGCTCACACAGCCAGGCGCAAGGACTGCAGCCGACTTGCCCACAGCGAGGCAGCGACCCGGAGGTCACAGCCCCGTGGCGGCAGGTCTGCGTTTGAGTCTGTGCTCGCCCCAGCACCACGATCTCTGCCCTGGGGACCTTCGTCCCCTCCGCCCCGGGGACGGCTCGCCCCACGCGTTACACCTGTCAGGGGGACACCCGGGCCCTAGGCTGCTGGGCCAGAGGGCCTCTGGGGGCTGAGCTGCTCCCGCCCTGCCCGCCTCTGCGTGCACACACGTGCCCCCACGCCAAGCAGCTGCCTGGTCTGAGGCCCCCGGACCTTTTGCCATCGCGCGGAGTTGTGCCTGGTGGGTGCTGGCCGAGAGCCGGGACCCCGGAGAAGACACACACGGTGTCTTCTGCCCACAGCGTCCCCCACCCCCACCCCACAGGCAACCAGGCCCAGCGTAGGGGCTGCAGAAGGTCCCAGGACGGCTGGGCGCTGTCGGCCGTGTGGGCAGGGGGCGACTCGTCACGGGGTCCCTCTGCGGGCCCACCCCGCCTCTGCCTGGACCGCCTTCGCCATAAATCTCTCAGAGAAGCACACTCAAAAAGCCACAGAGCCCAACGTGTGACCACAAAGCCGCTCCATTATTAAGTCTGTAATTGCCGAGAATTAATTTGCTAATTTCACGCAACTAATCTGAGTCCTTTTTGTTTTATATCAATTAACAGAGCAATTTAAAAAAAGCAATCTCCTTCATCGCTCCTGCCTGGCAGACTCAGCCGGAGCTAATGAGACGAGGCCACCCTTCTGCAACCTTATTAGTGGCTCCGTTCTCCGGCGGCCGCTCCTGCGAACGCGGTGACTTTTGCAGCGAGGTGTCCTCCCTGTGTCGTGGCTCCGATGCCACGGTGCCAGGCGAGGCGGCTCCCCGGGGCCCTCGGAGCCTCCCCAGGACACGCAGCACGGGACGGCGGTGGTCGGTGGGTGCCGGGCACCCGGGGGGGTCGCCCCTGCCCTGCCGGCGGGCCCGAGGTGGCTTTCCCACGGCCCGTGGATGCAGGGAGCCCTCGGGCACCGTGGAGCCGGGCCTGTGCCTGGAGGCCCCATCGAGACAGAACCGATGCTCCCGGACACAGCGAGGCCCGCCGTGCCAGCGCCCCGGTCCCCGGCCACCAGCCTGAAAAGCCAGCTTGTCTACAACCAGGCCCGCCCGGGGGCGGGGGGTGGGGGCACGGGCCAGCTGTGGGAGAAGGATGGCCACGGGGGAGGGTGTTGGCTCAGGAACTCTGTGTCTGTCCCGCCTCCACCGGGCGGGAGTCCCAGGCCAGCCTGGCTGTGTGGTGACTCAGGGGCCCTTGTCAAGTTCTCACCTGCCGACCTCACCTTCCTCCTCCGCCGAGGGGACCGGACCGCTACACCCCCATGGCAGGACCAAAGCCAGGGCTCGGCAAACGCACCCGCACCCCGGCTGGCAGCTGTGTGCCATGTAGCGTCCGCCCTTGAGGGGGCTGCCTGGGGAGACCCCCCACCCGCCTCGTCCGGTGCGGGAGGCCCCGGGTGACCGTCGTCCTGTCCTTCCCCGACCCCAGGGCCGACTCTTCAAGCATGGCCTTGGGCGTCTTGGCCCTGAGATCAGAAGGGCCCATCATTCCAGTCCCGTGTCCCGCCTTAGCCCGCCCCCCATCCCACGGGTTCCTGTTCTTGTCGCTCGCCTTTACCCGTCCTCAGACCGCCCCTGCAGACCCGAGCCTCCCCGGCCCTCTGTCTTTCTTGGGCTCCTCTGCAAACCGCGACCCCCAGGGTTTAGTTTTCACCTCCTAGCCTGCAGCTGGAGGGCCAGCGCCGTCCGACACCCGTGGCCCCATCCCCGCCCTTCCCCCAGCTGCCCTCGAGGTCACTGGAGTCCTTGCCCCGCTGCCCGGGAGAAGACCGGTCAGGCGACTCGATGCTGGCTACCAGGAGGGGCTGCCCAGCTCTCGAGGACACGTCCGAGGTAGAACCGAGTGAGACCTTCAGGGCCCCACCGCAGCCGGCTGTCCCCAGGCTCTTCCATCGTGGTGTCTGTTCGGGGGTCTCAGCGGTGCTAAGCACACTTTCGTTCCCTGATGCAACACTTGCCCCGGGAAACTGCCCCCCACCCATCAGTGGGGTCTCCGTCTCCAGTGCTCGAAATGCACCCGCAGACGCCTTGACTCGGTGACGGGCGGGGACTGAGGGCTGCCGAAGGGAGCGGGCCGTGCTTCGGGCCCCCACGGCCGGGATGGGACCAGGCATCCCCCGGTTGGGGCCCTGCGGGTCCACAAGGGGCAGGGGCAGCACTAAACGGACAGGCCCGGGGGCCACACCTCACCCTTGACAACAGGCCATGCGGTCGCGTCCTGAGCGGAGCCACCCGACTCTGAGGTGGCCCGACCTTTGTGTCCGAAGACAAGGGCTGAGCCTGCAGATCAGCGCTGGAGCTGGGGGTGTCAGGAAGGAGGGGGGTGGCCACGCGACCCGCTGCCCCTCCACGAGGCCGGAGAGCAGCGGCGTCAGGACGGTCCGCTTCCGTGCCACTGGGGGGGCCGCCGGGCTCGGGCCGGGCCGTGTGGCCTCTGCTCCCCTTCTGGACGCGGCAGAGTCAACGGCTGCTATTGTTTTGTGGTTGGGTGGCCTTCGCCCGTGTTCAGGGCTGTGGTGGCTCTTGTGTCTTTCCAGAAGGCCTCCTTTGGAATGGAAGTTGACACACGTGTACACACACATATACTCACATGCCACGCACGTGTGAGCACACACACACACACACACACACACACAGATGGCCTATGCCACCCAACCTCCGCTTGGCTGAGGGGCTGCCGGGCCCTGGTGCCACGTGGTTGGCGGAGGCAGGGGGAGGGGGGTCCTCGTGTTAAGAGAAAAGGCAGCGGTCACGAGTCTGACATTCCTGGGACCACACGTGAAGACCGATGGGTCTGATGTGGCTCCTCTGCCCTGAGGGTGCCGGGTCCGGGTCTGGGCGCAGGTGCGGGAGGGTCGTTCCTGGGCCCGTTTGCTGCTAACGAGAGCCGCCCCGTCACCCCGTCAACGTGCCTCCCTGCACCGATAGCAGAGATCCGGATTTCTGCCCCCAGAGCCCACATCACAGAGCCACATCTCACAGATTCCAGCTCGGGGAGCCCCGGTCAGGCAGAAGCGCCCCCACCCTTGAAGAGCACCTTGCCCGCAGGGGCTGAGCTGCTGGGGGCCTTTCGTGGCCCCGTCTCCGGGGCTAATGGCTTTGTCCCTTCTCTTGAGCCGGAAGCTGAGCCTCGTGCTGGGAGCGCCATCCGGCCTGGGCCGCGGAAAACACGCTGTGTGACTGTAACCCTCAGTCGGGCACTAACTATATTTGACGGGGGGCCGGCGGGCTCTGTGCACCTCACGGCCTCGGGGGGCACACACGGGGTGAGCGTGCGTACGTGTGTCTGTGTGCACACAGGCGCAGGCATCACGGGGCGTGCGTGCATACGTGCACACGTACGAGGACGCACACGCCTGCGGGCACGTGCGTGTGTTCACACGTGTGAAGACGCACGCACGCAAGCACGTGCAGCTGTGTTCCCAGGCCCGCATTTATGAGCACATGTGTGTGCACCACCCGTGTGCCCTGTGTGTGTTCACAGTCATGTTTACAGGCAGCAGGACAGGGAACCCTCATTTTGACAATGGGACACGAGCTGTTCTGATGTTTGTGTGACGGAGGTGGCGCCAGAGGGGTGATTTGGAAGCAGATAAAAGTCTGTCCCGGGTTTACAGCCCGGCCGCCCCCTGAACGATCGGCCGTGCCGAGGGGTTACAGGAACCGACAGAAGCACACGCAGGTGGGCACCGCGCCAGCTGCAAACGTGCACGTCACCCTCAGCTCCGTGAGCCCCCGGGGGGAGCGGGGGCCTGGGGTCTGCCTTGTTCAGGTCGGCTGGGAGACAGCCCCTCCTGGTGCCCCCCCCCAGAGCCGCTGAGAGGACGCGCCCCCCACCCCACCCCACGTGTGGCTCACGAATGCGTAATGCCGGCAGGGACACCTCATTGGCTTGTCTGGTCAAGACACACGGACCTTTATCTGGGTGCAAAGGAGGGGCCGCCGGAGCTGTCATGGGGGAGGGGGCTTCAAGGTGGGGGCTACGCCTGCCGAGCCCTGCAGCAGGCCTGGGAGGAGAGCTCGGGGGTCCTCGGGCCCCGGGGTATAGCCGGCCCCCAAACAGGGGGCTGCACCCAGGAAGGGCGGAAGTGGGGTTCACGTTGGCCAGGGCTGGCCCCGGGCTTTGGGACGGGCCCGGTTCTGCTCTGCCACACACACTCACACGCGCAGGAGAGACCCTGCGCCCAGGCTGGGGGTGGGAACCCCCAGCAGCTTTGTCCCTCTTTGTCCACTCAGCTCTGCGACCCTGGTCTGAGTAGGTCTTCCTCCAACCGGAGTCCCCGACCACGGCCCTCCATCCAGACGGGCATCTTTTCCGACCCTGCTACAACTGGGATGGTCCCCATGTTTTCCAAAATAATCGGGCTGTGTTTTCTGGCTTTGGACTCGAAGTTTCTGGGTACAAAAGGAAGGCAGAGGTGGACGGCTTCCAGCGTCCTTGAAGAAAGTGTCATCGCTCTGCCCTGCGTGGCCTCTGGAGCCTGTTCTGGGCACGGCCGCGCACCCCAGAAATCCCCGTTGTCCTTCAAACCCGACTTGAAGTCCACCTTTGCAGAGAGCCCCAGAGGAGCCTGTGCAGGGCCTCCTCTCGGACCCCGGCCTCCCCCCAGCACCAGTGACCCAGGGGGACACCGGGAGCCATGGGAGGGCCGGGCACGTAAGCCAAGCCCCAGAGTCTGGGGGGCCAGGGCTCCCAAGCCTGCTTCCGCCACGGAGCAGAGCGAGCGGCCCACACCCGGGACGACTCCACGAACTCGGGACAATGCGGGCATCAGCTCGTGGCTCTGAGGGTCAGAAGTCCAGCCCGGACCCTGGGCCACTGTCAAGGCGTGGGCAGGGCTGCCCTCCACAGGCTCCGGGGGGACGCCATGCCTGGCCTTCCCCGGCTTCTGGAAACCACAGTGCCCAGGCGGCCCCTCCCTCACCTCACCCTGCTCCCTGCCGCTGCTCCCTCGGTGCATCCCGCCCCCTTCCCCTCACAGGGGCCCCGTGGTCATGTCGGGCCAACGTCGGGCCACCAGGGCCCAGGACTGTGTCTCCCGTCAAGGTCTTTAATCTGTTACTGCCATGTGAGGTCACACAGCCACGGGTTCTGGGGGCTGGATGAGGGGGGCTGTAACTCAGCCTTCCGTATTGTATCACCCCAACTGTACACACGCACACACACACACACACACACACACACACACACAATCAAAAGGAAGGTGACACACTCACCAGGGCGGCTTCTCCTTCTGTCACCACCTCGGCATGAAGGGTCTGGCTGCCTGGCCTTGAGCTCGAGGTCCACGCACGGTCTGTGTGCATCCACTGCAGTGTCCAGAAACACCCACGGCTCACTGTGGCCCAGACAATGCTCTCAGAGTCCCCCCTGGCCCAGAAGTTTCCGGGTGCTCCACTCATTCTGATCGGCCCTCCTCCATGTGGGTTCACGGCATTGTCAGCCCCGGGGACCCCTCCTGCTGCCGCAGGACCAGCCTCCCAGAGCCTCACCCATGGGTCCACTGAAGCAGAGGCTCGGCCCCTCCTGACACGTCGGCCCCCTCACTGCCAGGGTCACCAGGGCGGTGCCCACCTGAACCCGACTCTCAGAGGACAAACGCTTCTGCGCGGCGGCCCCGAACACAGCGTGGGACATCCTTGTGGAACGGGCGTGCCTGCCGTGTCTCTGAAACCCCGACCCTGTTGCACCCTGAGCTTTATCGGCCGTCCCGCAGAAGCTTCCCCGCCAGAAACGGGGCAGGAAGACAGAGCACCTTCTTCTGACGGCGCCTGCTCCTCCTCTGGCCCCCACACTGTGGCTCCACACTGCCCACGGCGGTGGCTGTCCCCAGCCCAAGTCACATCACGAGCCCTGTAATTTGGGCACATGGAGCTGGTATAGGAACTCTGGCCGGGGACGGGCCATGGACCCTCTCTCAGGGACCCAGGCCCTCCCTGGCTCATGGCAGCCTTCTTAGAACCCTCCTGGCCAGGTGACGACATCCTGCGTCCACAAGCCAGGCACTGACACTGTCTCAGGAAAGGGGAGGCCAGCACACGGGGGGCGGACACAGCCGGAACACCCATGTTGCACACGGACGGACGCCCCTCGGCCACTGCCTGTCCTAGCAAATGTCTCTCAGCCTGCTGGGCCAAGGGCCCTGATGTGGCCCAAGCCACCCCTAGTCCACAGTGAGCCCACCCAGGACCTGCCTCCGTCCTCTCTCCCCCAAGTACCGTCCTCGCCCACGCGGGTGTCTCTAGACTTCAGGGCGCTCTCGGCAGGCTGACGATGTGCCCACCTCACCTCGTCCCCTCCTGACACAGGGCAAGGGCCTGGGGACGGGTGCCCTGGATCGGACGCTCCCCGAATCCCACGTGCCCAGGAACCCCTCCGACCCCCATATTCACAGCAGCCATTTACTAAGTGAGGGACGCATGGCCTCCACTCAGTCTGCTCTGTCCGGACAAACCTCTTCTCCCCCGGTCAGCTTTGCCGGCCCTACCTGCCGCATGTCTGTTCCCCCGTCCCATCTCAGGGAATGAGGGGAGGAGAGAGGTGATCCCCTTGGGGCCCCCGGGGCTGGCCTGCCGGCCAGAGCAACTATGGAAGGAGGGCCGTGGAGACGGAGGGTGTGGACAGAGGCAACAGTGCCCAGACCTCACTGCTCTCTGGCCCCGAGACCTGTCCCCAGAAGGGGCCACACAACCAGGGGCACAGGCAGGGCGGGGTCAGGAGGCGGAGCTACCGAGCACAGTGGAGTCGGGAGGGCAGGGCTGGGCCTTTTTTCCCCTGGTGTTCTTATCAGGGAAAAGCCTGGGAGATCTGGGAGGCCGTCCTGGCAGGGGACGCCCACGCGGCACCGTGGGATGGGGTCACGGCCTCGGGTGGGCCGGAGGGATGGCCATCGAGGTCACGCAGCTGAGTGAGCAGCACAGGGCCCGGGAGCCCGGGAGTCGCTGCAGGGAGGTGCCGTGGGGAGTGCCGCAGGGCCTGGGGCTCGGCCGACCCGCTAGGTTTGGGCAGGGCAGCCGTGTTTCCTGAATTGCAGCCATCCAAGCCGGCCTCGCTTCTCCCTGCACTCAAAACCAGCGGCCTGGAGACTGCAGATGACAGGTGACAGATTCGGTGGTTTATGAGGAAAAGGCCATTAGGTGAGACTCTGGCTCGCGGCGTTGCACAAGTGAGCTGTAGGGTCCAGGGGGCACGGGCACCCACAGGCCCCACCTTGTGCGGTGGACAGGCCATCCTCACCTGATGGGAAGGGGCTCAGGTGAGTGGGGCTCAAGCCGGTTCCTGTGGGGTCACTGTCCCCCAGCCTGGCCCTCAGCGCTCCCGGAGGCCCGTCCCGGCCGGCCCCCCTCGCTGGACAGATGAGTCACGTAAATGGAGTCCCTTTACAGACCCATTGCCCCAGGACAGGAAATGAAATTCTCTGAGATGAAGAAAATTCAATCATTACCCTCTGCAACCGGGGCCTTTTGCTTGAATGAATGTGGGCTGCTGTCTAGTGAGAAAGGGATAGGGTGTAATTGAAAACGTAGCAGGAAGAGCCCATCGTAAGTGTGGGGGGTGAGAATCAACGGGTTTGCCTTTTTAAATATATATTAACCGAAGAGGGAAGGGCAGAAAGACCACCAAGTCCGCTGGGCACAGGGCTGATTCCCTGCGGCCCCGTGAGCCCACGTCTCCCCGGATCCCCGGATCTCAAGGAGGGGAGGCGGGTCTCTGTGCTCGTGGGCAAACCTGGGGTGAAGTTAGTTGAGCAACCACGGAAACAAAACCCATTAGAATGGATCCCTCAGTGTCCCCAGATAACCTCCAACCCATCGGGGCTCCTCTCCCTCACAGGCAGGGGAGACCCCCCCATCTCAGGTGAGGCAGACCCCTCACTCGCTCAAGGACCCTCAGCCAGCAGAGACACAGACACAAAATGTTCTTCCCAAACATCCCAAAGGAAACGGGGTCCGCCAAGAGAACCGTCCCCAGAGCTTCAAACCGGATGAGCTGCGTGTCTTTGGGGCAGGGAAGGCTGTGAGGGAGGCAGGGCTGAGTCTGGGCACCCCCAGCTGGTCCGAGCCGACCAGCTAGTCCCCAGGCCTGGTTTGGCCGTGGGAGGACCCAGGAAGGACGGAATATTCCGCACTAGGAGGAAATGAGCTCTCGGGCCCTGAAGGGACCCGGGGGAAACCCAAGTGCGTTTGAACAAGTGACAGGAGCCAGTCTGACAAGGCTGCGCCCTGAAGGTCCTGGAAGAGGCCACACTGTGTGACGCCACAATGGTGGACACGCGTCCTACGTTTTTCCAAACCCACAGAACGCACGACAGCAGAGTGAGCCCTGATGGACTTTGCCGATAACTGTCGATCCTGGCTCATCGGCTCATGCGGAAGGCTGTGTGGGGCCCGTGCTGCCGGCTCGGAAACCGATCTCCGGAATTAGGCCTGTCCACGAAAAAGCCCCGCAGACCCCGTGTGTCGAGGGAATGCCTGACGGACTCTGGGCCAGCACCTCCCCCGCCAGGCAGAAGGGGCCTCCACAGAGCCGGGGGCCTGAGAACTGGCACGTTTACCAAACAGGCTTCTCTCGGCCTCCTGCTTACCCTCGGTTCCGCAGTAACCGTGCAGATTCTATTCCCAGGAGCAAACGGCGATGCCGGGTCTCAGACGCTGTCATTCCCTCAGAGAAATACGCCATCAAGTGAAAAAGTCTGAGAAACCAGCACGTTTTCCACGTCCAAGCGCCGAGGCTGCCCTTCTGGCCCAGGAGTTCCAGGAAGGCCGGCTGCGGACGTCGCGTGCGGGACTCGGGTTCTGCAGGAAGGCGGCCTGGGCTCCCTGTGGTGTTTGCATCTTCTTCCCCAGGAATTCCTGGCAAACCACTTTCGCAAAGAATAGCCCTCAGAGGGCAAAGGTGGGCACCCCTTGGCTTGCTTTAAGTTTTCACTATTTTATCAGAAATGTCATATCATAGGCAGGTGGATAAAAAGCATATGCTTTTAGTAACTTTGAATCGAACATCCAGGGTCAGAAAGAGAAAGTTGTCCTCTCTCCACACAGAACCTCCAGCTGTTTGTTTATTTATTTCTTTAATGTTTTCTTACTTTTGAGAAGGGGGGAGGGGCAGAGAGAGAGGGAGACACAGAATCCGGGGCAGGCTCCAGGCTCCGAGCTGTCTGCACAGAGCCCAACACGGGGCTCGAACCCACGGACTGCGAGATCATAACCTGAGCCGAAGTTGGATGCTTACCCGACTGAGCCACCCAGGTGTCCCTCCAGCTGTTTTTTTTTAGCCATTATTCCCCACTTTCTTTTTCCCTCAATTAAAAAATTTAAGGTAAAATACACATAATGTAAAATTTATCATCTTAACTATTTTTAAGCATACAGCTCTGTGATATCACTACATTCACATTGTCGTGCAGCCGTCCCCACCATCCATCTCTAGAACTTTCTCGCCTTCACGGTTCCCGCATGAAACATTGATCCCACCCCTCCCCCCCCGCCCCGCCCCGCCCAGCCCCTGGCACTCACCATCCACCCCTCCTGTCCCTATGGGGGTGAGGGCCCCAGGTCCCTCACATAAGGGGAGTCATGCAGTATTTGTCCTTCAGGGACTGGCTTGTTCCACTCGGCGTGGTGTCCTCGAGCCCCACCCATGTTGTAGCAGGTGTCGGCTCGTCCTTCCCTTTTACGGTCGGGTAACAGTCCCGTGTGTGCACGGGCCACACCTGCTCGCCCACTCGTCTGCGGTGGACTCCTGCTTCCACATCTTGGTTGTTGTGGGGGATACTGCAGTGACTCAGTGACCGGGTACGCGGGTATCTCCTCACGTCCCTGCTTTCACTTCCTGTGGACACGCACCCAGCAGTGCAACGGCTAGATCCCCACTCTCTGTTATGGTTTTACGTGTATATGCTCCCTGAACAAAATATGTGAAAATTCTGCCTGCCTTGGAACTCTACAAACGGAATCACTCCTCACACACGAGCCTGGGACTTGCTTCCTTCACCGGACACGGTCTTTCTAAAAGTCCATTTCTGCGAGCGTGGGTGACAGCCACTCCCCCGCCTGGTGGCTGTGCAGGGCTCCGCGCTGTGGCCACGCTGCCGTTGGCTAATGAGCCGCTGGTGGACACCGGGGTAGCTTCCAGGGCCTCCCCTGCCCACCGGCACCCCACCAGCAGCCTGCCGCCCGCACCCCGAGGCTTGATGGGCTGGGGAGGGCGCCCCTGGCGGTCTACACCCGCGCTGCCCTGCACAGCGGGCAGGACGGCCCCTTGCTTCTCCCCTTGCTGACGTGCACTGTTCCAATGTTTTTCCCATTTTGCTATAGTGTTGCCGTCTTATTGATCTGTGGTTCTTCAGTTCCGGTTTCGACTTCTTTGTCAGCTTTATGAGCTACAACGTGGTCGTTCCGTGGTATCTCCTGCTGAACAGAATTGTTCTAATGTGGACGATCCTGTCAAGCTTTTCACTTACGGCTAATGCTTTTTGAGATCTTGTTTAAGAAATCTTTTCCTATCGCGGGGCCATTAAAATGGTTTTCTACATTGTCCCTGAATGTTTTGTGATTTCGCTCTTCACACAGGCTTACCCGCCACCTGGACTTGATTCGTATGTGAGACAGGGATACATTTAACTTCTTTTTCTCCATTTCAGAGAGGCCGATCTTCCCTCCTCCGGCTGCAATGCCACCTCCCTGGGTCGCACAAGCAGTGTCTATGTGGCACGTGCGTGGGCCTACCCTTGCCCCACACTGTGTCCTGTCCCTCCCCCACGACCCCTCACAGGCGGAGCCGTCTCCAGAGCCAGCCCTCCCGTCCGTTCCTCACGACCGTCTGCCCTGCTCTTGGCTCTTTTGCACTTGTACAGACATTTCAGAACGGCTGGTAAAATCAGTCTCTACGGTCTGTCTCAGTCTCTGTCTCTCTCTCTCTCACACACGCACACACACGCGCGCCCCTTCCCCCGTGGGATTTCTCTTGGCATTGATTTGAACCCAGGGCAATTGTCACCTTTATGACACTGACCCTTCTAATCCCTGTATACAGTGTCTCTGCCTGTGTAAGTAGCTCTTAATTCCTCAGTCGAAGGCGCACTGTTTTCCGTAAGTGAATTACATTCCTCACGCTTATCGTAGTTCATGTGATGTTATTGAAAAAGGAGTTTCTTCCATTTCTTCTGGCTGGTGTCAGCGTTTAAACCCGGTTGATCTGTGTCCCTTGTCTTGAATCCAGAAACCCTGTAAACTGCCCCCCGCCCACCCGGCGCTAATAACGTCTGTGGGCAGGTTGGAGCTCTGCATACTCAGCCCCGGCTGCTGACGGCAGTTGTGTCCCTTCCCCCTCGAACCGGGGCGGGGGGAGCCTCCGCCTTCCCTCTGGCCTTCCGGCCCTGGCCCCCCTCGTCTGCCGGGGGCCACCCCGCGCCCGCTCCCGACAGCACCGTGAGGCCCATGTCCGTTCGCTGCCCTTTGTCGGGTTGAGAAGATTTCTTTCTCTTCCCCGTTTGCGATGAGGCTTCTTAAATACCATTTGTGGAAGTTTCATGCTATCAAATCCGTTCTGTGTCTGGGAAGAGAGGACCGTCCAGCTCAGCCCTGTGGCCACCTCACGATGGCCTGATCACCGATGACCCTCGCGGTCCCAGCCCTCGCTGCCATGGCCTCTGGGGCGCCAGGCCCCACTCTGGGTCTCAAACCCCGGGTGCAGGGATGCCCCCACCCGGGCCCGTCCAGAGCGAGCGCTCCCCCCCCCCCCGGCCTCCCCCTCCCTGGAGCACAGCGCGCCTCTTCCCTGTGCGGGCGGTTATTACTGTCCCGCCGTGTGACATCATAATAGGCTGCTGTCCCGGAACACAAAAGCTCTCGGAGACGGTGAGGAGACACGTCCTATTTACGCCGTCACTGACTAGACAGCGGTGGAAACGGGGGGGGGGGGGAGAATAAACATCTGTATACCGAGAATAACAATGACATTGTTCTCTCTTTTATCTCTGGAGTCTGCCTAAATTACGCCCTGTGTGCGCGCGTGCAAAAGTGGATTAATAAAACCCATTGAAATGCAAAGCACAGGCCCCCCCAGACAGGCAGCTCGAGGCCCCGCCCTCAGGGCACCTCCGTCCACACTCCCCCCAGGTCCTCTCGGGCAAACTCGAGGGGCGTCGACGACCTCCATGGACCAGACCCGGGACTCTGAGGGCGGCTGGAGCCGCCCCCGCCCCCCAAAGACCAAAGGGGGGTGCCCTGCAAGTCAGAGAATGTGCCAGAATCACACAGTCCCGGGCTGGGGGGCTCTC
Organism: Lynx canadensis; assembly: GCF_007474595.2. Classification (NCBI taxonomy): domain Eukaryota; kingdom Metazoa; phylum Chordata; class Mammalia; order Carnivora; family Felidae; genus Lynx; species Lynx canadensis. The sequence goes on along the minus strand of NC_044305.1, from coordinate 920,760 downwards.
TCAACATGTTACTTCCACCTCTATTTCAAACAAGATAAGTCCAAGGGTAGTTTTATTCCCACAAAACACACATCACAGCCAAACATTCCACCCGTGTCCTGCGCCACATTTCCCAGCAACACGCCGAGGCCGGTGGCTCATGCCTCGCGCTGCTCACCGAGGACAGAGTTGGGTGCGTGTCGGGCCTCCCCGAACCAGCCTGGGCACATCCCAACTTGGGGGGCGGCCCGCCCACCCAGCAAGGGGGCTGCGGGTGCCGGGTCATCCCGCGTGCTCCATAGGCCCTGCGGTGGGCAGTGCCCGGAGGGGGTGAGCATTCTCCTGACCCCCTCCCTTCCCCGGGGGCGGGGAGAACATCGCTTTCTGCTGAGCAAGGCGTTTCTCATCCACAACTGGGGAAATAGCCCGGCTCTGTGGAAAGGGTTTCTGCGAGTAAGAAACAAAGGGGACGACGGCCCCGCGCATCACTGCTCAGCCTGTGACCCCTGCCGCAGGACACGGGAACAGCCACCGCACCAGAGCCGCCACTAACGGCCCCCAGACGGAGCTGTCCAGCCGCGTGCGGCACCGGGCGCTGGGGACAGCGGGAGCCGCGACAACGAACGGGCACCGAGCTGGCTGTGCCAACCCACGCTGGGCGAGGAGCGGCGACTGTCGTTTGCAGATGCGCCTGGCAGTTAGGCCTCATTTGTTCTCTTTATTAAAAATGATATCAAACGATATTTCATTCTGCCCTTTGGTGGAAACGAAATGTTTACGACCCGGCCGTGTAACTGCGGGTGCGAATGTGCTCGGTCCCGGCTCAGGGCCGTGTATTGAAGGCCCGTCTGCTCCTCCTGCGAGGGGAGCACACCCCGTGCACACACCGGTTCCCCGGGAAGGCCCCAGGAGCCGCGCCCACACCCGTGGCGCCTGTTACGCTCAGGCGGAGGCCCAAGCCCCGTGCGGAGGCTGCCGTGAAGGCAGGGGTGGTCACCGGAGCCTGCACGCACACAAAATTGTATGCACACGCGCGCACGTGCACCCACACACGCACACACACATCCAAACACCCATGTGTGTCCGTGTGCGGTCACACACGTGCACAACCAGAACATAGACTTTTGTGCACGTGCACATATACACACGTGTGCGTGCATGTGCACACCCAGAGGCACACCAACACGTGTACATGTGCACATGTCAGTGCGAAGGTGCACAGCCCAGGCCAGCGACCTGCAGCCAGCTGAGCACATGTCGCCCCTCCCCGGGCAGAACCCCCTCCCCGGGCAGAACCCCCCTCCCACATGTAGAATCCCCTCCCCAAGGCAGAACTCCCTCCCCGGGCAGAACGCCCCTCCCACAGGTAGAACCGTGGGGGCCACATGGCCCTCCTGGTCGCTCCTGGCTCCGCGAGGACCCCAACCCCAGGATGGCGAATTGGGAAGGGGGTCTTTACCGACCTTATACATTTGGAGTCGAAGGCTCAGAGAGGGCGGGGCCACCTCCTGAGGTCACAGAGCAAGCTCGCTCCGCCAGAAGCATATGGATTGGAGGTGAAGGGGCTGGGTGGGGCAGAGGGGAGACCGAAGCCAGGCGTGACAGACTGACCCCCGCTTCCTCTGCTGAAGAAGAGGTGCACAGGGCTTGGGGGCATCGGCAGCAGTCACCTTCCAAGGGGTGGCTGGCTGGTCACCCCCAGGCAGTGGGCGTCCGCTCTAACTCCCCCCATCAAGGGGCCGGCCCCAGCCAGGCGGAGATCCAGGGTGCAGGGGTGTTGGGCACGTGGCGGCCGAGGCTGGCCGTGTCTCTGGGAGGGACTGGTCCCAAGGAGTAACGGGGGCCCACCCCGTGGGACCACAGCCACCCGGAAGTTCCTGGCCTCGATCTGACTCGAGGGCTGCCTCTTGCCCCGCCTAGTGGGGTAGACAGGGGCACTTTCCCACCAGCTGCCAGAGGGGGCGCTAATCACACTGCATCCCTAGAGCTTTCAACTTCCGGGCCTCATGCCCAGGCTTACTGGCCCCGCGTGCTGGGCCCCCGCCACAGCCTCGCCTCGCCCGCGGCCCTCTAGCTGCTCTGACTCACCTCCCTCCAGAGAACACACGTGCCCCCGCTTCCTGCACTTCCCGGGGCACCGCTTGCCTCCTGCAGAGGGTCACAGACGGTCCCCGAGGGTCACCGAGGCTCCAAACACCTAGACCGACCACCTGTGGCATCAGTTCCACCCAATCCAGAGCCCAGTGGAAATGCCCCAAGGACCTGGCTCCCCCCTTGTCCCCTGGGGCCGCCACCTCCCCCGAGACGACGTGGCTCCTGAGTGGGACCCCTCTTATCCCAAGCCCATCCGGGCCATTGCCAAATGCTGATGAGGATCCAGCCACTGAGGGGGCTGCCCAGAAACCAGGACCGATGACACAGGCGGGCACTTGGGTCTGAGATCTCCACCCCGGGAAGGAAGGGACAGGGGCCGCGCCCGGCACGAGGCACAGCCAGGTGGGTGGAGCCCCAGGGCACCTTCTGCGCACACCTGGTGCTAAGCCGGAAGCCCGTGGCAGCTTCTCTCCATGGCGGGCCCTGCCTGCACCCGCCCCTCTGTCCCCAGCACAGGCCACCACTGCCAGGTGGAAACGCCACAGGGGACCCCACGGCCTGGCCCCAGGCCCAGGAAGCAGGGGAGGCTGGGGAGACCCCCCATCCTGGGGGCTTTCAGAGCTGACCACGGTGTCACAGCCCCTCCCGTCCCCCTGCAGGACTCTCCTCAGACCCAGACGGCGCGGGGACTTGGGAGGGAGACCGGTGTCACGATCCTCAGTGTATCCTCACCGAGCGCCCAGAGACACGGTGAACCACTCGGAGGTGCTCTCGTCCTCCGTGCAGGGCTGGCCGGGGGCGTCTCCGGAGCGCTCGCAGCCCCAGAGAGGCCAGGCGTGTGGGTCCCGGACTCTGAGTCCACAGCTGCGAGGACACGGCTGGCAGGGGCAGGTGCCTGGGGTTTGGGGCCTGACAAGCCCCCGCCCCGGCCGGTGGCCCTGCTGTGCGTCAAGCCCCTGGCCGCCCGGTGCCACGGCTTCTCCACGGAGCGGTGAGGCTGGAGCCGTGGCGCCTCCGCCACCCGGGACACCAGGCTGACAGCCAGAGCCTACGGTGCTCACCCCCGAGTCTCAGACCCTTTTAAGACTCTCCAAAAGCAGCGAATCTTCCTCCCAGAAGGGAGTGTGCCTCCCGCGACTGTGCCTCCAGTCGGAGGGTTCATGGCCCCAGAGGCAGCGTCGGGCTGAGCGCCCATGGCTGGGGGGGGGGGGGGGGGATGAGGTTGGGATGGGGGGTCCTGGGACAGGGGCCTCGCTGGGCCTGGGGGCGGGCCTGGCTCCGGTGGATGCCTTGCCCCCGGCCACGTGCTCCCTCTGCCGGTGAGGGGGCGGGGTGGGGCGGGGCTCTGGGGAGAAAGCGGGGCTCTCCGGGACCGGCAGGCGGAGGGCTGGGGGGACACCGGGCCTCGGGAGGGCTGGAGGGTCCCGGGAGCCTCACCCTGTCCTTGGTCCAGCCAGGCCGGCGGCACCACCACGGGCACGGCAGATGCCTGGCTGAGAAGGACGTGAATCAAGGAGGCACACTTTAATTAGGTTAATAGACAGTGAATTAAACGCTGCCGGATGGATAAATCTTTTGGAAAAATCATTATCTGAGTTCAAGATCAGTGGCGCTGGGCCGGCCTAATTGATTCTGGACTTGGTGATTTGGGATTCGAGGGGAAATTTAGTTCCTTCTTAACTGAGTGCATCACGTCCAGAACTGACCTCCCCGGTGGGTGTCCTGGAATCCCACCGACAGCCCCAGCCCCAGAGGGACAGGCGTCTGAGCCTCGCTGGCCGCCACCACCAGGACTTGTCAGCGGGATGGACCCACGCACCAGTGTGGCCGCTGGAGTGGAGGGTCCCCTGCAGGAGGCTGGAGGGCTCAGCTGACACCAGAGGCCGGCCCCGGGGGACATAAGAAACAGCTTCTCGGGGGTCCGTGGGGAAGGCGGGCACCCCCACTTTGACCACCTTTTGGGCCATTAAAAAAACTGTAAGACTTAAAAGAGATAAATAGTACAAATCTGACTCCGACTAAAATTAATAAAACCAGAAAACAATAATAGAAATTAAGATTCCCCAATTTGGGGCGCCTGGGTGGCTCAGTAGGTTGAGCATCTGACTTCGGCTCAGGTCACGCTCTCGCGGTCCGTGAGTTCGAGCCCCGCATCGGGCTCTGGGCTGATGGCTTGGAGCCTGGAGCCTGCTTCCGATTCTGTCTCCCTCGCTCTCTGCCCCTCCCCCGCCCCTGCATGCGAGAGCGAACTCTCTCTCTCTCAAAAATAAGTAAACATTGGGGCGCCTGGGTGGCGCACTCGGTTAAGCGTCCGACTTCAGCCAGGTCACGATCTCGCGGTCCGGGAGTTCGAGCCCCGCGTCGGGCTCTGGGCTGATGGCTCAGAGCCTGGAGCCTGTTTCCGATTCTGTGTCTCCCTCTCTCTCTGCCCCTCCCCCGTTCATGCTCTGTCTCTCTCTGTCTCAAAAATAAATAAACTTAAAAAAAAAAAAAAAGATTCCCCAATTTAATGAATCTCTTTGAGCCACGGGACCAGGACCAAGTGCACCCTGGGGATGAGAGAGGGTGGGCGTGGGGACCCCCGTGGCCTCGGGCTCCGTGGTCCCAGGCAGAATAGAACAACATGAACGGTTCAGGCTGTCCAAACCGCTCAGGAAAGGAGCCGCCAAAGAAGGGCCTCGGGGGTGGCGGAAGCTGGTGCGTTAGGGGGGCTGCAGGGCTGCCGACCAAGAACTGACCTCGGGAAGTGTGTAGAAGCAGTGACCCGGCCGCCACCTGGTCACCACACGGGCTGGCCGGACAGCACTCAGGTGTCACCGGGAGAGCAGAGCACGGGCCCAGCTTGCAGCCACAGCCTCTCTGCCCGGCGTCCAGCCCAGCAGTCAGGCTCTGTGCTCCTGGGGACTCCAGCCACGTCTGGGAACGACCATCTGGCAGCCACAGAGAGGACCCGGACGCCTGACAGTAACCACAGCCTGCATCTGGCACGCAGCCGGGGAGAGGGGAGCACGGTCCTACCCAGGAGGTCGTACCCGGCCGGGGCTCCCCGAAGCAGCGTCCACCCGCTTGGGCTCAGCGACGGGCTCTCACCGCTGGCCACCAGGGCACTGGCTCTCCCGTCTGGGGCCTGGGCGGCGGCATTTCAAAACCTCCCAGGTGACTCCACCCCGGTCAGAGTTCGAGGCTACGAGTTCCAGGTCAACATTTCGGTTCCTTGTGCACCAGGCGGCCTTCCACGGTCTTTGTCCACCGTCACCACTGTCTACGGATCAGAAGGGGCCCTGGGGGATGTGTCATCTCCTTGGGCTTTGCCCGTCAGCAGGAGGTGACTGACACACTGCTGTTGGCACCGTTCCCCTCTGGATACGGGACGTGGCGGCTTTGGTCATGTCCCCACATCCTGTGACACTTCTCCCCTCCAGTGCGGGATCTTCTTGGTGACGCGCTGCTGACGAGGGCAGTGTGTGCTCCGCCCGAGATCGGTTCGCGCAGCTGCCCTGTGTCCCCCGCGGACGGCTCGCCCCGGGGGGACCAGCCCCGGGAGAGTCCACGGGGTGAGGACCTGGGGCCGCCAGCCGACTCGGCGCGAGCGGGCCAACTTGGGGACCCTCCAGCCCCCGTCCAGCCTGCAGGTGACCCGGGCCTCGGCCGACGTCCCGGCCACAACCTCTGGAGAGACCCTGAGCCAGACAGCCCAGTTCCCGAGGCCCTGACTCACGGACGGGCGCACGCTGTGAGATGAGGGGTGTCCTCGTTCAAGCCAGCCAGCTTTTGTTTCGCGGCAACAGACAACTCGGCCACCAGAGGAGGGAGTGATTGCTCGCGACCGGTCAGGCTCTGCTGATGCGCGGGAAGGACGAAGCCGGAGCTCACGGCACGGTGACGGGTGTTTCAAGGGCTCGGCCGTCTTGAGAGCTTCAAGCCCTGTGGAGGGCTCGCTCGAACCCCGTCCGCACAGCGCCGTCTCTGAACCAGCTAGTCCGCAGGCGGCGGCGTGAGGCATTCAGAAGGCGTCACGGACCGGCTGGTGGGGGCACGCGCCTGCCCCTGCCGCACCGGCCCCGACCAGCGGCGGGGAGGGGCTCCCGGCACCCGCGTCTCCGCACCTGCCATCTGCAACCCCTGCAGCCTGCTGTCGCGCTCACGGTGTGCGAGGTCCCCGCGGCCGCACACAGATTCGGTTTGTGACGAGTGTGAGTCCTCATCCTGAATAAAATAGACGAAACATCCTTAAGTAAACTTCGTTCTTTAAACGAATTTTTTCTAAAAGATTACTCACTTATCTTGAGAGAGAGAGAGAGCAAGTAGGGGAGGGGCTGAAAGAGAGGACAGAATCCCAAGCAGGCCCAGCACTGTCAGCACAGAGCCCGACGTGGGGCTCGAGCCCACGAACCACGAGATTATGGAGCCGAAATCAAGAGTCAGATGCTCAACCGACTGAGCCGCCCTGGCGCCCCGTAAGTAAATTTCTTAAAATAGCTTTATTGGGGGGCATCTGGGCCGCTCAGTCGGTTGAGCACCTGACTCCGGCTCAGGTCATGATCTCACGGTTCGTGGGTTCGAGCCCCACGTCGGGCTCTGTGCGGACCGCTCGGAGCCTAGAGCCTGCTTCGGATTCTGTGTCTCCCCCTGTCTCTGCCCCTCCCCTGCTCGTGCTCTCTCTCAAAAATAAATAAATATTAAAAAAAATTTAAAGTGTGCAAGTCAAAGTCTCAGGGGCATCGCGGGCTGTGCAGCCACCGCCACGACCACGTCTGGAGCACGTTCGGCTCCGCGGAGGGAAACCTGGTGCCCGTTAGCGCTCACTCCCCAGCGCCCCCGCCCCAGCCCTGAGCAACTGCTAGTCTACTCTCTGTCTTTGTGGACTTTTGCCTATTCTGGGCATTTCCCACAAACGAGATCAGACCACGTGCGTGCGTGAGTGTGGCTTCTCTCACGAGCATCGGGTTGCGAGGCTCATCCGCGTGGTAGCGTGTGTCTGTGCTCCGCTCCTCTCTATGACCTCGTGATACTCCTTGTGTGGACGGACCCTCGGGTTGCTCCCCCCTTTCGGCCGTGGTGAGGCGTGCTGGCGTGCCCAGCCGTGTCAGGCTCCGAGTGAGTGCGGCCTCCGCTTCTCCGGGGCACACGCCTCCCGCAGGCCTGCAAGTTCACGTGGCCACGCCGGATTTAATACTTCTCGGGATCCTGCAAACTCTCTTCCGAAGCAACCACTGCATTTTACGTTCCCACCAGCAACGCGTGAGGGTCTCATCCGTCCTTCCGAAAACTTGCATCGTTAACAAGAAGTCGTTGAAAGGAGAGACATGTGTTCAGCGTGACAGAACACAGCCCTCTCACGCCTCGCGCACAGTCACGGGCACCTGCAGGTGTGAGGTAGGGGGCCCTGCCGTCCCCGACATCCACGCTCACACGGAAGACGGCCCGACCCGGCTGGAAAGGCGGAGAAGCCCACAGACGGCATTGACACCTGCCCTGCGCCGACCGCACAGAATGGAGGGACCCACGCCCAGAGGGGACCCGACACACGGGGCTCCCGCCCCCGGCCAGCTCACAGACGTCACACGCACACCCGTGGAGACGTGGGCGGCCGTGCCCCAGATGCCGCCGTGCCCCTGAGGTGGCGGCCAGCATCCCATACGCTCTCCTGCAGGTGCCCGTGTGGGTTTGCAGACGCGCACAGCGGCCGTGGGCCTCCTGCGGACGACAGCCTCAAACTCCCGCCTTGTTCACGCCACCGTCTCTCCTGCAAACACGACGGGGCAGGGTAGGAGGTGTTCTCGGATCTGGAGAGCGACACTTTCCCATCCAGGATGTGCTTATACCTTGACACAAACCTCCTGGAGAAAACGGTGGATTCTGGGCTCTGCGGGCCACCAGCTGCTTGAAACCAGCTTCGGCACAGACTGCAGGTATTGGCAACACCCGAAGGCAGGGCCGCTGGGCAGGAAGGCACAGCATTCACGGCCCAAAATGTCCAGGGCTTCGCGAGCTCCAGTGGAAAAAACTAAAAGAAAACAATCAAAATTAATGAAAAGACAAGCCGCAAACCATGAGAAAATACAACCGAGGACTCGTATCTAGAATTTCTAAAGAATACTCACAGGGCGCCTGGGTGGCTCAGTCGTTTGAGCGTCCGACTTCGGCTCAGGTCATGATCTCACGGTTTGTGAGCTCGAGCCCCACGTCGGGCTCTGTGCTGACAGCTCGGAGCCTGGAGCCTGTTCGGATCCCGTGTCTCCCTCGCTCTCTGCCCCTCCCCCACTCATGCTCTGTCTCTCTCTCTCTCTCTCTCTCTCTCTCAGAAATAAACATTAAAAAAAAATTTATAAAGAATGCTCACAATTCAACAGTGAAAAAACCCAAACAAGCCAGTTAGAAAACAGGCAGAGGACATGAGACTTCTCGCCAAAGAGGAGGCACGGATGGGAGGTGGGCGCCATCGGCCGCCAGCGTGCCAACAGCGCACCCGAGGGACCCTCCGCCCGTCAGCATGGCTGCGTAGAGCGTAGGGACATCACCACATGCCGGCGAGGGCGTGGAGAGGCCGGTCCCTCACCCGCTGCTGGTGGGAACGCCAGCTAGGGCAGCCGCCCCGAGGGGCAGCCCGCAGGAAGAGCCTGCCCTGACCACACGGCCCCGCCACCGACTCCTGGGCACCCATCTCGGAGAAATGGAGGCTTGTGTCCACAGGAAAACCTGTGCACAATCTTCCTGACAACTTCACTCGGAACGGGCAAGCTGGAAACCACAAAAATGTCCTACGAACACGCTGCGGTCCGGCCAGACCACCGTGGGACACACTCAGCAGTAAAAATAACCGTCCACACGCACAACGCCCTGGCTGGGTCTCTGGGGCATCACACCAAGCGAATGAAGCAGATCGCAAAAGGTCACACACAGTATGTTTCCATTTATAGAACATGCTTGAAATGACAGCATCCCCGAGTCGGAGAACAGATTCCCGGTGGCAGGGGTGAGGGCGCTGCAGCAGGAGGCAGGTGGGAGGGGAGACGGGGAAGACCGGTGGGAGTCTTCCTCCTGAAACAGACCTGAGTCTAGCTCGTGGTGGCCGCGGGCACCCGCCCGTGTGACCAGCACCGGAGAGCTAGACGCGGGGCCTGCCCGGTGCACACCACGGCCGTGTTACAGAAAATCTGCACGGGACCTCCGCGCTCTCTGGCTTGGCAACTTCCTGTGAATCTGTACTTATTTCCAAGTAAAAAGTATTTCTTTTAAGTGACACCAGGCATTGCTTTGCTCCCGGCAAGTTAGACCCGAGCCCGTGGACGTGTCTGTCATGAGAAGGGTTTATGCGGCTGTAATCGGAGCGCACGGTTGTTCTGGAAACCACTATTCCGGTATCGTTTTATCTCACGTTCAAAGTTATGAAAAAGCCTCATTGTCATAACAGCAATTTTTAAATCCGTGTGCACAGCAAGACGGCCAAGGGCAGTAGCCTTGCGGAGAGAGGCAGGCGGGGAGGCTCGGTGTCGGCGGCGGAGGTTTCTAGATGCCCTCCTGCACGACCCAACACGATTAACCCAAAATAGACCTCAGACACGGGGGGCGGGGCGCTGGGTCTGCAAAGACCCAGCCTGACGCGCGGAGCCCCACACCCGCCTGAGGACACGCAGGCGAGGGTCCCCAGCCACGCTCGAGTGTGCTAACACGCAGCCGCGCGACGCTTCTGTCTCCGCCGGCCGCGGGGCGAACGCTCCACTCCGCCAGGCTTCGCTCTGTGTGCGGAGGACAAATATTCCGGGAACTGTGTCCTCGCTGATTTTTCACATCTATCTGTGCAGCCGCTCGGGCTGGAGCCATCATTATCTTGCTGGAGCAGCTGCCGGAATATTAACAAGACGCGGTGGTAACAAGCGCAGCATAATTAGCGCTCCTCGCCGCAGTGAGTGTGCAGTTTCCACGGGGGACAGTCGTCAGCGCGTCTCTGCGCGGCTGTAATCGGCGCGGCTCGCTCTCCTGCCTCACCCGCCCGCCGCCTCGGAGGGCCCGCCGGAAGCAGCCCAGGTCACGGCCGGCCGAAGGCAGGTCCCTCCGGGGCCCCGCCCACCGACTCCTCCCCCGCCCGCCCGCTCGCCCCCTCCGGGGTCGCGCCGGCTGCGCCGCCGCCCCCGGCAGAACTTTTCAGAAGGTCCACCCGGTGCCGGTCACTCTGACCCTCCAGCAGCGACTCCATTCGCCAGATCACTCACGCTGGTATCTTCTGAGAGCCCACGGTGTGCCAGGCCGGGACTCGGTGGGGGGCCATCGCCACCCCCGCCGGCCCCCAGGGACCCCCCCCCCCCACCCCCCAGCCCTGCACCGGGAAGCCTGTCTGCGCACAGCAGAGCTCGACCACCCGGCCAGACTCGCCCCGGGAAGCAGAGAGCTGCCCACTTGGGGAGACGGGTGCCTGACCTGGAGGCAGGTGAGGGCGGAGCCCAGGCCGGGGTGGGCGGTGCTGGGGATCTCAGGGGAACTGGGCGGGCTCCCTGGAAGAGGAAGACTTTCAGTTGCTACCTCCAGGCAGCATGCCTGCCACAACCCAAGCTTTTGTCAAGGGCTTCAGGAAGGGACGCCTTGAGCCCGCTGGGGCGGCAGGCTTCTGTGGATGCCCCTTAGCTGCCCGAGGGAGCTCCCTCTACCCCTAGTCTGCGAGAGATTTCACCACGAGTGGGTGTCAACTTTTGTGAGTTTTTTGTCTGTCTTTAGATGATCGTAGATATTTCCCTGCCATTCTGGTAAGCTGGTAAAATACATTGATTTGTTTTAGAATATCGACCTAACTTTGCATCTCAGGGATAAATAATGCTTGGACATGATCCGCTCTCCTCTCATTGTATGGCTGGATGTGGCTTGTTAGCATTTTGTTAAGGAATTTTGTGTCTCCCCACTCATAACAAATATTTGGCCTGTCATTTTGCTTACATAGAATACCTTTGCCAGGTTCGGGTGTCAGGGTCACGCAGGCCTCACCCGACTGGCTCACAAGGGCCGCCGTGCAGCGCGTCTCTTCCCGACGTGACCGTCGGTGACTTAAAGCCAGCCTCGGCACGGTACGTAGGTCACAGACGCTACCCGTCAGGCCCTGGCACGCCCCCAGAGCTAGCTGTCGCTCATTCACCGGAAAACCCCTAGCAGGCCTCACAAAACAATTTGCACCCTCTTTGTGGTAAGATTTTTTTTTTTAATTTTTTTTTTAACGTTTATTTATTTTTGAGACAGAGAGAGACAGAGCATGAACGGGGGAGGGTCAGAGAGAGAGGGAGACACAGAACCTGAAACAGGCTCCGGGCTCTGAGCTGTCAGCACAGAGCCCGACGCAGGGCTCGAACTCACGGACCGTGAGATCATGACCTGAGCCGAAGTCGGACGCTTAACCGACTGAGCCACCCAGGCGCCCCTGTGGTAAGATTTTTAAAATTCTGAATTCATTTCCTGTCATAGATGCAGGGCTGTACACATTTTTCCATTTCTTCTTGTGTCAGTTTTGTGCAGCTGTGTTTTTCAAGGGATTTTCCGATTTTATCTGTGTCACCTAAGGGACTGCTGTAAAGCGCTCATAACACCTATTCCTTTAATGTCTACAGTATTATTCCTGAAGCTGAAAATCTGTGGGGGGTTTTCTTAATCACTCTTGCTGGGTGATTATCAATTTTACTAACCTTTTCAAAGACCCAGCCTCTGGCTTTGCTGATTTTCTCTATCGTTTTGCCTGTCTTCTGTTTTATTGATGTCTATTCTCATCACTATTATTCCCTTCCTTCTACTCATTTGGAATTTAACTTGTCCTTATTTTTCTATATTCTTAGGTGGAAACTGAAAATAATTGATTTTAGACCACGTCTTTCTGCTTTTCTGCTCCAAGGACTTAAAGCTTTCCTCTACGCACCATTCCAGCTGTACCCCACAACTTCTGACGTGCTGTATCTTTATTTCATTTCGCTACAAACATTTCCTGGTTTCCTTATGATTTCTTGGTCCCATGGGAGATTCATAAATTTACTGCTTAATTTCCAAATATTTGGGCTTTTCTGAATATCATATAGCTCTCTAATGAAATTCTATTGTAATAATAGAACATACTCCTTTGAAAAAAATTTTTTTAACATTTATTTATTTTTGAGAGACAGAGAGAGACAGAGCATGAGCAGGGGAGGGGCAGACAGAGAGGGAGACACCGAATCTGAAGCAGGCTCCAGGCTCCGAGCTGTCAGCACAGAGCCCAGTGCAGGGCTCGAACTCACAAACCACAAGATCATGACCTGAGCTGAAGTTGGACGCGTAACCGACTGAGCCACCCAGGCACCCCTAGAACATACTCTTAAAGATTGCAGTCTTTTGAAATGTATCGAGAATTACTATAAAATGTGCATCTTCTAGTTGTCGGATGTCGTGTCGAGTTGGCCAGTGGTGTTGTTCATACCCTGAGTACCATTACCCCCTCTTTGCGTATTTGTTCTCTCCCAGACTCAGAGAAGAGCATTAAAAACTCTGGCTAAGACCGCGGGTTTGTTGATCTTCCGTGATCTTCACTGATCTTCCGTGATGTTGACTTTGCTTCACGTGTTTGAAGTTCTGTTATTGGGTGCTGCATGCTTGTGATTTATGTCTTTCTGGTGAAACCAGCCTTTTTCATCATGAAATAGACCTCTTATCTCTGGTAACACTCCTTGCTTGACGTCAGCGTGGCCACAATGGCTTTCGTACGCGTGCTGTCTGCGAGCCTCTCCCTCCCTGGGTGTCTGTACTTCAAGGGCCTCTCTCTAGACAGCATGTAGTTGGGTCCTGCTTTTCTGACTCAGTTTGACAATGTCTGTGTCTAAACTGGAGTGTTTGGTCCATTTACATTTAATGTGATTGTGATATGTTTAGGTTTAAGTCCACCATCTTGTTACTTGTTTTCCTTTGTTCTATGTGTTTTTTGACCCTATATCCTTCCATTCCCATCTTCTTTAGGGTAAATCAAATGGTTTTTAGTATTTCATTATGTCTCTATTGACTTAGTTTTAAAATTTATTTTATTTTATTTTTAATTTTTTTAACGTTTATTTATTATTGAGAGACAAAGCATAAACATGGGAGGGGCAAAGAGAGAGGGAGACACAGAATCCGAAGCCGGCTCCAGGCTCTGAGCTGTCGACACAGAGCCCGACGCGGGGCTCGAACTCACGAACCGCGAGATCCTGACCTGAGCCAAAGCAGGACGCTTAACTGACTGAGCCCCCCAGGCAGCCCAGCTCCACCCTCATTTTTGAAGGATAATTTTCACTGGACATAGAATCTCTAACTGACAGGGTTGTTTGTTTGTTTGTTTGTTTGTTTGTTTTGGGGTTTTTTTGTTCTTAACTAAGCACTTTGAAGATGTTGTTCCATTATCTTCAGGAATCCTCTGTTTAAAATGAGAGTCAGCGGGGCACCCAGCCGGCTCAGCCGGTGAAGCGTGTGACTCTAGATCTCAGGGTCATGAGTTCCAGCCCCACATTGGTGCAGAGATTACTTAAAAATAGAAACCTTAAAAATGAGAACCAGCTATTGTCTCCCCGTGTCTGTGTGTGTCCTTTTCCTCTGACTGCTTTTAAGACTTTTCCGTCTGTCCCCACCTCGTAGCAACAACTATGTGAGCCTAAATCTGCTTTTCTTTGTATTTGCCCCATTTCTCATATGCACGGGTCGATATTTTTAACCACACTGGGAAATATTTCAGCATTACTTCTTCAAATATTTTTATGCATTATTAATCTCTTCTCTTTTTGGGGTTACAATGGCATACTTACTGGATCGCCTGACACATCAGTCCGTATATCAGCACTGAACATGCACTCGTCTCCCTGGTCACTCGGGCCGGCCCTGCTTGCTCTGAGTTCTCCCAACCGGACAATTTCAGTCGGGCTGTCCTCAGGCTGGCTGGCCTTTGCTTCTGCAGTCCCAGTCTGCTACTGGCCCCTCCGCAAACGAGCTCAAGCTTGCATGCTTCTGCTCCGGGTCCCCATCTGTTCATTCATTACGTCCATGCTGTCGGTTACGTCCTGGAAAATATTCGTAACAGCCATTTCAAAGCCCTTGTCTGCTAATTCCAACATCTAGATCATCTCAAGTCCTGCTTCTGTTGACTACACCTTCCCCTTTCTTTGGTCTTTAACATATATTCAATTTTTAACAGCTTCATTGAGATATGTCACACGCCACAGAGTTTGCTCATCTGAAGTGTAAAATTATGGCTGGTAGGACCGTCATAGAGCTGTGTAAGCACCGCCACAATCAATTTAAGAACATGTTCATCTCAGGGCGCCTGGGTGGCTCAGTCGGTTGAGCGTCTGACTTTGAGTCAGGTCATGATCTCACGGCTTGTGGGTTCGAGCCCCGCGTCGGGCTCTGTGCGGACAGCTCGGAGCCTGGAGCCTGCTTCGGATTCTGTGTCTCCCTCTCTCTCTGCCCCTCCCCCGCTCACACTCTATCTCTCACTGTCTCAAAAAATAATAAACATTTGGGGCGCCTGGGTGGCGCAGTCGGTTAAGCATCCGACTTCAGCCAGGTCACGATCTCGCAGTCCGTGAGTTCGAGCCCCGCGTCGGGCTCTGGGCTGACGGCCCGGAGCCTGGAGCCTGTTTCCGATTCTGTGTCTCCCTCTCTCTCTGCCCCTCCCCCGTTCATGCTCTGTCTCTCTCTGTCCCAAAAATAAATAAATGTTGAAAAAAAAAATAATAAACATTAAAAAAAAAAAGAGAACATGCTTATCTCCCCTTCCCGCTTCTGCTGGTCCCCTGAACCCCCTCCCCCAGCCCCTGGCAACCCCTGACCTACTTTCCAGCTCCATGGACGTGGCTGTTCTGGAGGCACGGAAACGCTCAAGGTTCACGTGTGCTAGAACCTGTCAGTGCCTCATCTGTTTTACGGCCGGACCGTATTCCGCTGGAAGGCTGGAGCACGTGTGTCTATCCATCAGTAGTGCGGGCTGCCAGGCCTGCTGACCTTAGTTTCCTCCTCCTTCCTTAGGGCTGGTCCTCCTCAGGTCTGTCCTTCATCCTAGAGCACTGTGCCCTCAGTGTGGGGCACCGCCATTTCGGGGCCTCGGTCGGAGGCTGGAGGTGTTCGGCAATGTCACCCCCGCTGTGACTGGCAGGAGCAGATATCTCCGGCCCCTCTGCTCAGCCTGCAGCCCAGAGCCCTACTCTGCCAGACCCTGTGGTCTCACTCCGGGCACAGGTGGCCCAGCCCTCAGCGAGGACCACGAGGGCCCCCCGAGGATCCCTCTGCCCCCTCTCGCACAGGTGTTCTCCTTCTGGTACCCACCTTGGGAGTGATAAATGCGTCCCAGCTCGGCATGAGCTCTGCTATCTGTTGGGGCCGTCCCCCTCCATGTCTCGACCCGGCAGGAGCCGGGGCAAACCTGGCCCTCACCTCGTGTGCCCCCTCTCCCACGATCTACCCTTGGTTTCAGTGGGAGCGACACGAGGCAAGCCCAGGTCAGCCATCTCTTAATGGCTGGACACAGAGGGCCAGCCCAGAGGCTGCTGCACTTCCCCAAGCCCCCGCCTGCCACTGTGGTTCTGACACAGGTGCTCCTGAGACCACTACAAGAAATTCTGGTCTATCTGATGGAAGAGGGGCCAGTGTTAACGGGGCGCCTCCTATGTGCCAGACCCTGAGCAAAATGCCACACAGACACGGCCTCAGCTGACCATCGTCCAGCTCACACAGATGGGCCACTGGGCCCACGTGTCAGCCGGGGAGATGGGGCAAGATTAAATCATGGCATTGAGGTCACAGGGGTGGCCAGGCAAGAGGCAAGGCACCCTGAAGCAGCCAGCCTCCAGAGCCCACGCTCCCAGAGCCACGGCCAGAGCTGCCTCCGGCCACGTCTCAGGACAGGATGGCCCGTGTCTGGGTGTTTCCGGGATCTCACGGCCCAGCGTGGGGTTTGCGGCCCCCGCACTAATATTCTGCTTGGCGTAAGAGAAACCTGGTCTGTGTGATCCCAAGCGCCTGCTGGGAATCTTTCGTCGGTGCGTTTCCCTGGCAGCCCCTCTGGAGACTTGGAAGTTGCCAGAATAACTCGCTTCCCATCTCAGCCCGGGGCGTCATCTAGAGCCAGCACAGAACTGATTTGAGGCCCCTCAGATTTCCAGCCCCGTGAGGACCTACGGTCAGGTCCACTGCTGGGCTCCGGTGTGGTCATTCCCGCGTCTGTCATCTGAGCTCTGTCTGTCCAGGTAAGTCGGCGTTCTCAAGGAACTGGCTGCGCCCGGAGAAGATTCCATCCAGACAGGCGTGGAGCGGACGGGCCAGGCTGAACTAGGCGTAAGCCTGGGCCTCTGAGGACACCCTGGCCAGTCTTGTGCACCCTGTGTTTGTGACAGGAGGGTGGAGTGAGCACCGGGGCCCCTCCCAGTTGGGACAGAGCTGGCGAGGGGCTCGGACGCAAGGGCTCAATCGAGCCCCCAGAAAGTACTTCACGTCCCAAAGCTGGTGCCTGTGACACGACCTTATTTGGAAAGAGGGACCTTGCAGGTGTAATCAGTACAGATGAGGTCACCTTGCAGGGCGCCCCTAACCAGTGACTGGTGTCCTTGTAAGGAGGGGTGCTCCCAAAACACACGCAGAGGCGTGGACGCCATGGGAGAGCCAGGCACAGATGGGAGCGATGTGGCCAGTGCCACGGACGTTTGTGCCCACGGGCAGCCCTCCCGCCACCACCATCACCACCACCCCCTACCCCCCGCGGCATAAAGCCTCCTCCCTTTGGAGGCGCCGCCCACACCCCCACTTGCACTGCTGGCCTCCAGACTGTGAAAGAATACATTTCTGCTGTTTAAGCCACCCAGTTTGTCACGGCCGCCCAGGGAAACAAACGCTATGTGTAAAGCCAGCCCCCACGGGTCTCTCTGCCTGCGCCGCCCCCCACCCCCACCCAGGTCACGGATGCTCTGGCGGCTTCGCGAGATCAGAACGTGGAAACCGTCCCGGCACTGAGACTGGACCCTGGGCATCAGCCAGGTTCGTGCAGGGCCAGCTGGAGGTCTACACCCTCTGCACCTGTGCTCCCCGGGCCCGGGGGAGGGGTGCCAGGGGCCCGGGGTGGGGGGCGGGAGACAGAGGGCCGGCTGGCTGCACCCAGAGGGCGGGGGGGGGGCGGGCTGTGGGACACGTCTCCTCTCCCCACGGAGCCCACGGAGCCCTGTCTGTTCCCCGGGGCCAGGCTATTCTCACAGCAGAAGTCGGGGTGGTCAAGGCCACCCCTCCCTGCTGTACTTTGTGGGTGCCTCCCAGCCCAGCACAGGTGGAGGGGGGCCTGCACCCACTCACCATTCCCACAGGCTCTGCCCCTCACACGCTGGTCCCATCGAGCCCCCACCTGGTCAGCCTGGGCCAATGGTGACCTCTGCCAGCTTCGTGCCCTGAGGCATCCTCTCCAAGGCCTAGGCCGGGCAGCTCTCCGTGCCCAAGCCAGCTGTCCTGGAGTCCACACCAAACACCCGTGGGGCTCGGCTACAGCGCAGCCGGGCAGGAGAGCAAGTGGGAGTGGGAAGGGCAGGGGGGCTGGGAGGGCGGGGTGGCGGGGTAGAGGGGAGGACTCCATTCCTCGGAGCAGTGGTCGGAACCTTCCAGGAGTCTGGATTTGCAAACTCTGAGCCAGCTCGACCACCCACGCCTGCTGGGGGAGGCGGCCGGGCACCTGGACCCCCGCTGTACCCCTGCGCGCAAGCACGTCACTGCCCCAGGGTCCGATTCCGTTCCGCTACGAGGCCTGGCAGCTTAAAGGGATCCCACCATGACCCTGGTGGGTACATCCTTTCAGAGAGGCTTGCAGGCCCTCTGACGTCTCCTCTGGGGTGTCCGCAGACCCCTGCCCGGCCGTCCCCAGGCCTGCGGCCAGCCAGCTGCCCTGCCTCACTCCTCAGACGGCCCCGGGCCTCAGGTACGCAGGGTTCTCCCGGGTGCTTGTCCTGTTGTGCCTTTAGCTATCTGTGTCGGGGCAGGGAGCAGGGGGGTGACAGGGGTGTCCTTCCTGGAAATGGGCTTTATCTGTCACATTCAGAGCTGGCTCGCTTGGCTGCTTAAACCCAGGTCTCTGTGCTGACACGCGTGTGCTCTGGGGGGCCCCGCACAACCCCCAGCCAGGGACTCGGCTTTCCAAGTCCTTCCCCACTTGTTGGAGCCTCTGGTGCCCATGTCCCTGCGCTGAGGCATCTCCCTCTCAGTGGGGTCCCAGAGGCCCCTACGTTGGCCCAGGCCGCAGACGAGCCCGGATGTCAGGGTCCGAACTCTGCTCCCAGGGCCCTGTTGCTGCCACTGTGAGGCCTGACAGGTAAGTGCACCCGTCCCATAGGTAAGTGTCCCACAGGTAAGTGCTATGGGACCGTCTACGGGGTGGACAGAACACCGTCTTGCTGGGCTGGGACGCACCCAGGACAGGACACCCCGGTGCCTGCCCCACGGTCTGGCTCAGGGGGCTGCTGTCGCTGTGGTCTCGGCAAATGGCTCACCCTGGCTGTAGCTGTGGCCCCGACTGTGCCCCCCAGCATCCCCCAGGTCTCACGGCCGTCCTCGGGCCCAGCTGCTAGGGGACACAGAGCAGGTGCACAGAGCAGGGACAGAGCCTTGCGCCGGGCCGCTCAGGTGCACCGTAGCCTGAAAGAGGCTTTCAAAGCCAAGCCCGCTCTTTATGGGGGCTTCCAAGGCCTCGGACCCCTCCCCTGGGCGTCCTGGGGACCGTGCTCCTGGCAGGAAAGGAGAGGAGCAACGAGCGTGCTTGGCCGGCACAGCCCCCCGGGGATCGTAGCCCAGAAGGGCCTGGGTGCGCTTGGTCCCCGCCCACTGGAATGATCCCCACATGGGGGTCCCAGATCGTGTACCCCGCAGTGAGAACACACGGCACGTCACCGCAGAGACTCAACCTACGGACCAGTTCTCAAAGGAGCGTTTATATTTAGAATGTGCTTTTAACTCAATCTGCAGCAACGCAGGTAAATTGCAATAAAAACAGTCCAATCCCGCCAGCAAATAGCCCACTCGGCAAAGCGTCCTTTTGTTCAGAATAAAGCACAAGATGACTTTTTGCAATAACACCAGTGACGGGCCTTCGGAGGTCAATTAGGTCAGCCGAGGGCGCCCCGATGGAGGACGGGGGACACTCCCAGCTCCGTGGCCAGGCCACCGCTCGCCGGGGTCTTGTTGTAAAATCCCTTGTCCAGGGCAGATGTTCGTTACTGGGACGGGAAGACAAGGGCCCGCACGCGTCCCGGGGGCGTTTGGAGCTGCAGGGCCCGTGCTCTGAGCACCCCCTGAGACACAGACGGAGCCTCAGTTTGCACGGGGGCGCAGTGGCCGCAGTCAACAGAGATTAGCAAGCACAGCACTCCATGTGACCCGGATGTTTGGGCTTTGAACTGTGGCAAAACCGGAAAACCACAACTGTGGCCACGGCAGGAAGTACGCAGCTGGGAGGCACAGAGAGGTTGAGGAAGTCCCTTGCAGTCACACAGCAGGTGCCGGAGGAGCCGCCATCTGGCTCCAGGCTGGGTGCCTCGCCCCTGACAAGAGAAGGCAGGCGGGTCTTGCCCCAGACGGCCTCCAAGAGACACCTCAGGCCACCCTGGCCGCCTGGAGCTTCGGGCGGCTCTTCGCACGCTGTCTGGGCCGCCCTTTGTGGGGGCCTGCGGCCCGGTGGGCGTCTCTGTGCCTGCCAATCCCCTCCACCACCTGGAGGGGACGCCTGTGGGCGGGGCTGGCACAGAGCAAGGCCAGGTAAGGCTGCCCGCGCCCTGATGTGGCAGAAGTGACCCACAGCCTGGGGCCTTGTCCCCGCCCCCAAATCCTCCTCCAGCTGGGCTCCCTCGGCTGGCCTTGTCCCGGGGCCCGGGCCCTGCTCAGAGGAGGCCTTGGTTCCACTGGTGTGTGCGGGGCTTTTCCAGGCGGCCGCTGGAAGGGCCTTGACTTGTATCCCAGCGAAGTGGGTTTCCGAGCGGGCTCCTCCCCTGCAAGGGTGCCGAGGCGGCCCCAGTCCCCTGAGCTGCCTCATCTGGGAGCTGAGCGGGGCCTGTCTTGGGGGAAGGACCTTCTCTTGTGGGGAATGGTGTGGAGCCACACGGGCTGTGTGACCACAGGCAAGCTCCTCAGCCTCTCTGTGCCTTTGTGTCCTCTCAGAGAGCTGCTGGCAAATGAGCTCACCGCATGCATCCAGCACGAGGGCATGGGCCCCGCCAGGCCGCGGGGAAGAGGTCCTTGCTGCGGACACGGGCGTCAGGACAACAACCCATTTTAATAAAACTTTGCCTCGTTTTATTAATAATGTTTAGAAATGTGTCTTTTCAAACTCAGCTGTCCCCTGTCCTCCTGGGACGTTGATCACAAAGCGACTCTCAGACTATGGGCGGGGCTGCACGCAAGCTGGGGTCGTCCTGCAGAGGCAGGGCCATCACGAGGCAACACACAGAGCTCGCGAGACTTGACTGCACGTTCTGACTTTATCGACAGTCAACTAACGAAGGTTCCAGAGGCCCTCTCATTTTAATAGAATACAGAGTTATAATTGGTGACCTATTTTAAGCAATTTAATTTTCCATGACCTGTTTTCCAAATTAACAGACTGATAAGGGCCGTGCGCCGTGAGTGGGGCTGGACCCTCCAAAGCCACCCGGGCCCGCGGCTCGGTCTAAAGGTGAGGCGCTTGCTAAGGCACGCGGGCGGGGGGCCCAGATCCCAGCCACCTGCCCAGCCCGCATCTACCATCAAAGCACAATCAGAGAAAATGAACACAGATACCTCGAAGATCCATAACATCACTATTAAAAGCTGCAACTCTGGAGAAATCTGTCTGAAATCCTTCCCGTGACTGGAATTGCCATCAGGTGCCGAAGGCCGGGAGCCAGACCACCCTCCTAGACCCCCACTCCCTGGGGGCATAAACTCACAAACAGGAGACGGTGTCCCTGCACATCCAGGGACATGCCCACCCTCCCCTCTGTCCCCTAGCTGTCCCCCCCTTGCTCTCCTCCCTTTCCTTCTGCTCCCTCCTCCTTCTGTCCTGCTTCTTCTGCCCCTCCTCCTCCCCCTTCTGCCCCTCCCCCTCTTCCTCTGCCCCCTCCCCCTCCCCTTCTGCTCCCTCCCCCTTCTGCCCCCTCTCCCTTCTGTCCACCCTTCCTTCTGCCCCCCCTTCCCCCTTCTGCCCCTCCCCCTTCTGCCCCACCCCCTCTTCTTCTGCCCCCTCCCCCTTCTGCCCCTCCCCCTCCTCTTCTGCCCCTCCCCCTCCTCTTCTGCCCCACCCCCTCTTCTTCTGCCCCCTCCCCCTCCTCTTCTGCCCCTCCCCCTTCTGCCCCTCCCCCTCCTCTTCTGCCCCACCCCTTCCCCCTTCTGCCCCACCCCCTCTTCTTCTGCCCCCTACCGCTCCTCTTCTGCCCCCTCCCCCTTCTGCCCCTCCCCTTCCCCCTTCTGCCCCTCCCCCTTCTGCCCCACCCCCTCTTCTTCTGCCCCCTCCCCCTCCTCTTCTGCCCCTCCCCCTCCTCTTCTGCCCCTCCCCCTTCTCTTCTGCCCCTCCCCCTCCTCTTCTGCCCCACCCCCTCTTCTTCTGCCCCCTCCCCCTCCTCTTCTGCCCCACCCCCTCTTCTTCTGCCCCCTCCCCCTTCTCTTCTGCCCCCTCCCCCTTCTGCCCCCTACCCCTCCTCTTCTGCCCCTCCCCCTTCTGCCCCTCCCCTTCCCCCTTCTGCCCCTCCCCCTCCTCTTCTGCCCCCTCCCCCTCCTCTTCTGCCCCACCCCCTCTTCTTCTGCCCCCTCCCCCTCCTCTTCTGCCCCTCCCCCTTCTGCCCCTCCCCCTCCTCTCTCCCATCTATTTTCTGGCTGCTCCATTCCAGCCAGCAGCTTCCCCACTAAGATCCGCCCTCTACTTTTAAACGAGGACAGAAAGACGTTTCCAAAACACACATACGGAATAAAAAAGCTCTTCTGAAAATGGCAGAAGACAAAACACGCCGCTCCGTGTTCACACAAGAGACGAAAAACAGCCCCAATTTTCCAGTGTCTCCGTCCGCAGGACCCTCACTAACCGGCCTCTTCAGTCCTATCCCCACCCCCAGGGACAGCCAAGGCAGGACGGACACTCCCCAAAGCATGGGGTCCAGTGGAAGGGGACCCAGGCAGCAGTCGGCAGGGACACCGGTCAGCGGAATATGGGAATGTGGGGAGGGGGCTCCAGACCTCAGACCCAGGACTGGCTGGCCGGCCTCTTCACACAGGGGTCTCCCAGGGTCCCAGTGCGTTTGCTAATGGGGGAGGAACG
The DNA here is from genome assembly GCF_007474595.2 of Lynx canadensis. Taxonomy (NCBI): domain Eukaryota; kingdom Metazoa; phylum Chordata; class Mammalia; order Carnivora; family Felidae; genus Lynx; species Lynx canadensis. Next base: position 898,412 of record NC_044305.1, on the reverse strand, counting down.
TCTGGGCCCCTGGGGGAGGCAGTTCTACCCAGAGAGGAAGGGAGGGTGGAGCGCCACCTGTTAGCCAAGCCCTGCCCCAACCCTTCCCTGCCCAGGGTCTCTGTTAGGGCAGGGAAGGAAGGCCCTTGACCGGACTCAACCCCAAGGTCTCCTGGACCGGGGACCCCTGTCCACAGGAGGCAGGAAAGAGCTCTGCCTAGGGGCTCATCGACTCGAGAGCCAGGACCCCCACCTACTTCCCACCCACCCCACCTGCACAAGGAGGAGAGGGGCTGGGGCAGGCTATGGGGGTCCCCCTGGCTTCAGCCGAGGAAATACGGGAAAATCAGGCTCCACTGAAGAGCCCTTGTCTCCCCTGACCTTGAGCACGTTGTCTACAGGGATGTCCTGGTTAATCCCACTCTGAGCTGGATTAATTTCCAAAGATAAAGCCTCTGATTTGATTCGCATACAGTGCTATTTGTGGTGAGGTCGGCGGGTATGGCCCCAGGCGAGCAGGAGGTATTAAGTGAGGGCCAATTCTCCCACGACAGGGGGACAACAGGGATCACTTTAATGGGTCCACCCTTCTCCGCCCTGCTGGCCACTAGCTGCCCACGGTGGCACACACTTCATCAGAGCCCAGGCTGGGATGTGCTCCAGAAGCTGGGGCCATCCTTCCTGTGGGAAAGACCTCTGGGCGGGAGCGCAGATCTCCCCTGGGTCCTGCCCTGGGAAACTGGGAGCTTCTGGCCCCTCAGGGGCTCACAGGACCATGGGGGAACTCCCATGCTGGGAATGCTCCAGGGCCCTCCTACAGCCCCACAGAGTTCCTCCCACCAGACTCTTGTGCTGCTGTCACCTCTGGTCAAGCAGTGACGCCTGTGACAGAGCACCTGGGAATGACACCAGGCTTCCAGCTGGAGGATGTATGGCGGCGGGGGGGGGGGGTCCTGCCCTCAGGGAGGTTCATCTGACTAAAGAAACATCCACCTGTGCCAACAATAGGACTTCATCAAGGGAGGGGCATCTGCGTGCTGCAGATGCCATGACAGCATGGGAGCGTGCCGGGTCCTGTTCCCTAATACCTTGCGGCATCAACCCTCTTGGGACTTGTCAGAAATGCAGAATCTCAGTGCCCTCAATCCTATGGGTGGTCTGGGACAGGCTGGCCTGGTGGGGCTTGTGGGATGGGGAGAGCCCGGTGGGAGAGAGCAGCGGCCACCGAACTAGAGTAGCATCTGGGACCTGCAAGCCCACCCCTGACGTCCTACACATTCCTCTTTTAAAAGCAGGAAAAACCCCAGGAAGGCACCCACCCCTGGACGCGGCTGCTCGTGCCCATCTCTGTGCCTCCTAGCCTAAAGACCCTCCTGGCACTTGAAGGGCAGAGAGCCATGATGCCACTGGATCCCACAGATCATATACCCAGGCTTGGGATTAAGCAGGTACTCGGGGAACTCATGGGGGAGGGATGGATGGATGGATGACTGTGTGGATGGATGTGTGGATGGGGGGTTGATGGGTGGACGGACGGATGGATGGGTGAATCGATGGGTGGGTGGGTGAATGAATAGCTTTAGTCTCCAGGGAATAAGAAAAAGGTGACGTTAAAAAGCCAGATGAGCCCTCCTAAACTGCTCACGGGAATGTAAAATGATTCAGTTCCTCAAAAACCCAAGTACAGACTCACCCTGTGACCCAGCAACTCCACTCGGAGCTGTATGTCCAAGAGAAACGAAAACACGCCCACAGGAACACTTGTACACGAACGTCCACAGCAGCTTTGTTCACGATGGCCAAACGCCAACGTCTAACACGCGGTGTATTTGCACGCTGGAATACTGCTCAGCCATTAGCAGGGATGAAGCGCTGACACGGCCACAGCACGGATGAATCTGGAAAACACCACGCGGTGAGAGCCGCGGGCTGAGGGGGGCAGAGCGAGGGCTGTGGCACCAGGTTTCCGCCCGAGGTGGTGGGTGTCGTGATGGCCGCACAACTCTACAAATAGCCCGAAAATGGTTTAATCGCACACGCTGAAGGGTGAGCTGTAGGGTGTGTGTTGTACCTCAGCAAAACTGTCCACACACACACGCGCGCGCACACACGCACACAAGCAAGGGAAGTGCTAAACTACAAACAGTGAGCCTTCGCCCCCTTTCCACCTCAGTAGGTGGGGCTCCAGTCAGGACCTGTGTGTGTGTGTGTGTGTGTGTGTGTGTGTGTGTGTGTCTGCCTCCAGGCTGAGCAGGCCCTGCCCTCCCTCCCAAGTGCCCCAGGTGCGCTCACTCAGTCCTGGGGTGCAGCCACCTTGCCTGGGACACACAACACGGTGGCCACGTGCTCACGAGAGCTGGGCTCCGCCCCCTGGTCAGAAGCCGGGCGGGCGTCCGCAGGCGGAACCCCGGGGCCCTCTGGCTTGGGGCAGGAGGGTGGGAGTGAGCGAGTCTCCGGTCTGTTCCCTGCACCAGCTCCGGACGTGGGCCTCGGCCTTCACCTGAGTATTCCGATGCCCCGGGTGGGGTCGGCTGAGGCTTCTCCTTAGGGAGATGCCCCTCCCGGGGGGGAGGGGGGGTGAGAGCAGTGCTAGGCGGAGTCCCACTCTGCCCTCCGGCCTGGGGGAGCCCGGCAGCAGGCAGGCGCCTGCAGGGCCCGTGGGACCGGCTGTGGGCACAGCTGTGAGAGGTCCTCCCCCAGGCCCATCCGGAGGCCCTGAGGTCCCAGGAGGACACCAGAAGGCCGCCCACCTCAGGGTCCATGCACCCTGGACGCAGCAACCAAATGTGCGGGGGCCTCAACCCGAGGCAGGGCCCCTCCCCGTTACCACAGAAAGCCCACCCTGGCCCTGGGGCCACCCTCCGTCCCCGGAGGTCTGTGGGGAACCAGACAGGCCACGTGTCTGGCCATCCCCACCCCCCACAATCTGAACCTGAGGGTCCAGTCTGAGTGTCAGGTCCCAGGGAAAGTGGGGGCCAGACACTCCCGTCCCTCTGCTCTTTAACCTCCAAACACCCCAGAGGATTGGCTGCAGTCCCACATCCAGCCCTGCAGGCGAACCCCACCCCGCCCCGACACTCCCATACCCACCCCGCCCCCCGACGCTGGGCTTGCTGGTAGGTGACGTCATAGCACACACACCCCAGCCAACGTTCGGATCTGAAGACACCCGGGCCTCGCCTGCACACTCAGAGCCCGCAGCCCCGCAGGTGTGAGCATGGGGGCACATGGACCGGACGGGGTGCCCTCAAGGCCTTGTCAGGAGCCCCAGGTCCCCTGGCACAGCGAGCCCGTCTGTGGCCTTCCCGAAAGAGAGTGGGGCCAGGTGCTCACCGCGGGCCACTCCAGCTGGGCGTCCACCTGCTTGCTGGGCCTTCCACCAGGAGTCTGCCCAGCTCCAGGGAGCCCCCGCCCCACCGTCTGCCAAGTGGGACTCCCTCCCCCACGCCCCCCGATGCCGGGCTCAGGCCTGGAGAACCAGCCTGGGGCACGTCCCCCTGCAAGGTGGGCTCAGGGCCACGGCTGGCCCGTGATGCCGTGCGGCTCCACGGCACATCCTCCTGCCGGAGGTTCGCTGGGGTGCGAGGAAGGGCCACCGTGACCAGTGGGGGGCGGGCCCCGAGCCCCCCAGCACATCGGTCTCCGCACTGTGCGTTCCTTCCATCCCAGTCCCCTGAGGTCCCTTCAGATCCGCTCGCCGACCCCGGCTGGCCCAGGTCTCTCCTCCTTGCCTTGGCTCACGTCCCCCCCTCTCCAAATCTATCCGCCCCCCCCCCCACTACCACTGCAGAAACCAGCTCCACCCACACTTGTCCCACCACTCAGCCACCCCCTCCCAGGTCTGGACACAAATCAGGAGCCCGGGAGAACGCTAACCCCTGAGGCTCCGGACAAGGCTCTGGGCACTGCCGGCCGAGGCGCCTCATTTTGGGCTTTGCAGGGAACCCAGCTCCCCCCTCCTGGAGCAAGTGCCCTCAGAGCACAGAGCTGGGCCTGTCCTGCTCCTCTGGGACCTGCCTGACCGCCCCGCCCCACCCCCCCCACGGGACAGAGCGTGGCCCCTGCCCACAGGGAGGCTCAGGAGGACTCCCAGGGCCCAGCACCCAGCAGGAGTTGTCCCAAGAGATCGCCACGTCCCTCAAACCTGGACTTGTGTCCAATCAGCAGGCAGGAAGGGGCCCTGTCGCTCTGTGCCACCACCTGTGTGCCAGGCGTCCACCTCCAGAATGGCGGCCATCAGGCCATCAGGCCGCCCAGGCCCCGCGGAGCCGGGTCTCACCCCCTTCCCTGACCATCAGTCAGAGGTTACGCTGCTGTGCAGCTCTCACTAGAGACGGTCATTTGCTGTGTTGACCAGGGGAGCCAGAGTTTCCCCCACACACACGTCCAGGCGGAGACGCCCCCTCTGGGCAAAGCGGACAGAAGTGCTTCTGTGCGCACGGAGGTAGTTTTCTCTACTCTGTTGTCACGACCCTGACTAAATGTGAGCGGTCGACTTTGGGCCCAATTCTCTGGACTTCTTGACCCTGATACCACTGGAAGAGTTAAGTTCTTTGATGTCTGCAAATAAAGTTTAACACTCTCCAGGGTGTGAGCACGCCTCCCACTCCGGTGGCCCTGGTGACTCTTCTGCGCTCCCCTAGCCTGTCCAGCCAGGGCACAGGACCCCGTGCCCTAGAGGCTGTCATTAGCTCCCATGAGTGCTCTCCCAGGCACGTTGTCCGGGGGCCACAGGGCAGGCCTGGGCCCCTCCAATCTCTGGTCTGGACTCCAGATTTACCTAGCGGTCCTGCCCACCTCCTTGGTTTGAAACTCTCCTTAAATCTTTTCTAAAGAAAAACATAAATGGCAACACCAGTCAGAGAGGGTCTTCCCACGGCTTTCTTCCCAGGGGGCTGGTCCCTCAGTGTCCACTAGAAACCCTTCCCAGGGGGGGAGAAGTCCAGGACAGCTGGGTTGACCCTTGGCCAGGCCCCAGATGTGGGACCCCGCACAGCACAGGTCAGATCCCATCCATCCCAGCGTGTGAACCGGACAGACTGGCCCATCAAGCACCAGAAGCCCGGTGCCATCGCTGGACAGGGCCTGGGCGCTGACATCACCATCACTTTACCAGCGAGGTGCTAGGAGGGACTGAAGACAAGTCCTCCCGAGGGACGTCCCGAGGGACGAAGGCAAGTCCTCGTGGCTCCCGAGGACTCGGGTTTGGGGACCCGGCTGGTGGGTGCTGCAGCTGGGATCAAAGGACGTCCCACGTGGGCCTCGAGCTGTGCCCTCATCGCAGTCCTCAAGCGAGGGGTGGGTGCAGGCTGGGGAAGCCAGGCAGCTGGGGAGCAGTGGCACAGCCTAGGTCCCTGAGCTCCGCCCCTGTCAGTCCCCCCACCCCCACCCCCGTGCACGCACACCCAGACACACGGACACCTGTGTGCAGACACGCGACACGCGCACACACCATGGCACAAGGACATTTCCACCCTCGGTCTGTGGATTACTAGCTCGGGCCTTAGGTAAAAAGGAAGAGAGGGAAAAATCACTAGGCAACCAGCCAGGGTTGCTATGGCATCTTCGAGAGCAGCCGGGCCAATCGGAGCCGAGTGCGGGCTGGCGTCTGTCGGCCCGGACGGACGGAGAGGGGGCGAGGCAGGCATTGCCAGCACGCAGGGCGTCGGATGCAGACCTCGGCCCGATGAGGACAGCGCACCTCATGAATATTCATCAGGCTGATTGAGGCAAGGCCAATTAACCACTTGGTGGCTCAAGTAGTCCTGGATCCGTCCTTCTCTTTTAACCACTGGGCGGCCTAAGGGCAGGCTCCACTGACTTCCCGCCTGGCCCTGGGAGTGGTCTCCGTGCTAGGGCGTTGATCTAGCCAGTCCCAGCCCTGACCCAGGACGTCCCAGCCACCCTGCAGGCAGCCCCCCGGGGCCACAGCCGGGCTTGAATTCCCACCCAGGAGCCAAGAACACAGAGGTGGGGTTCCCAAAGGACATGTCCACTCCATCCCTCGCTCCTTGCTCCCTGATTGGGGCAGTGACAGAGCAGTGACCACAGTCTTAGCCAGCCTCTCCAATGTCAGGCCAGGCACTTCCTGGAGCCCCAGTTCCTGTTTCAGGCCGGGTCTCCAGAAAGCAGAGCCTGAGGCAAGGGTCATTCACCTCGAGGGCAGGGAACATAAACTATGCAAAGGAACTCTGTGGGGGATAAGGTGGGATGTGTGTGTGTGACTACTGGGCCACCACCTGAGGGCACACTGCAAAGAGTCCATCCCAGCTGGACATCCAGAGGACAAGGACCACATCCCCTCCCTGTAAAGTCAAAGCTGCACCTCAGAGCAGACGGCAGAGAAGGGTGAGTTTCTCTGCCTGGTTCCCTCTAACCTCCGTTTCCCTCTGGTCTCCAGGTTCACCCCTAGGGAGCTCTCTGGGGCCACTTGGGAATCTAGGTCCCTCCCCATGGTGTGGCATTTAATCCAGATCTGTAGGTGGCTAAGGGAGCTTTCGACCACGAGAGGAAGGACGGACAGGTCAGAGGGCCGGCGGGGGCGTGGTGTGCAGGAGGCTGGAGGACGGGCCAGGGGCCGGGCTGTCTGTCTCGGCAGCAGCCGCACTGACCTCTCTCGCAGTCTCCGGGCCCCTCCCGGGGGGGCATCCGTGCCCCCTCCCCGTGCCCTCTGTGGAGTGCTGCGCCACCCCTCCATCTACCGCCCAGCCCTTTGCCCGTGCTCAACAGCAGATGCCAGGCCTGCCCCCCCACCCCGGCTCAAGCTTAAGGGGAGGGGTCCAGATGCTTCTGCCACCATGACGCTGTGGGCCCGGGGCACAGTGGGTGCTCAGTCGGTATTTTTTTGGCGAGTGGGGATGACAACATCCGTAGCTAGTCGTTCTTGGACAGCAGCTGCAAAATGGGACCGTCCGTCTGAACGGCCTGGCTGCCTGACCAACCCTTGCGGTGAGGGCCAGGCTGAGGGTCTCGGGACACCCAGAGCTCAGGGCTGCGGAGACACGGGGTGTGGGAAGGCTCTCCAGGTCCAGGTGTGACTCCCTCCACCCGGGCCTCAGGCTCCTTAACCCAAGTGGGAAACGCCGGGCTCCCCGCGACGAGTCGGACACCCTGGCCTGGCCGGCTGTGGTCCAGTGACAGGTCGCTGCCGCCATGGCCCGCCACAAACAGGAGCGCGCCGGGGGCGAGCGGCTGGCTCCGCCTGTCCCCGGGGCACATTCGGCCTCTCCTCGATTGATCCTGCCCCAGTGCCCTCCAGAGTCTGAATCTGCTGGAAACACAGCCACCCGGCCCCACCCACACGGGCACGGGGGAGCACAGCTGCTCCTTCCCCAGACCCTGGCTCAACTGCGCTCTCCCCAGGTCTGGACAAGCTGTGCCCCAGAGCTCGTAGGGTGCACAGAGCCCTGAGTCCGAATGCCATGCACCCCTGAGCCCACCGGGTTTACAGAGCCCAGAGTCCTGCACACTGACTGGTGGGCAGGGACCTGGCAGGCTCCAGGCACAGGGGTGACCCACGGCCAGCCGGGCTTCTGCCCCTTCTCATCTCACCCAGTCCCCTACGTGTGCCAGACCAGAGCAGGGTGCCCAGAGGTGGGCAGGAATCCGGCCGCACCAGCTCAGGAGCAATAGCTCAAGGGCAGTGGGGCCACAGGCGCACCCTGCCTGCTGCCAGGACAGAGGGAATATCTCTGTGGGGGTCTCAGGACCGTCAGTCCTGACCTCCCCTGACCAGCCACAGGCCCTGAAGGGTCACTGCAGTCCGAGCCTGCTTTCTCTGCCAGCGAGACTCACTAGGACCTTACTCTGTGCCGTCAGGCCATCTGACTATGGCCGGGACAGACGGGAGACAAGGCCATCTGACTATGCCCGGAGGGGACCTGCACAAATGCCCACCTGAGCCCCACCTGGGCTACACCTCAGCTGGGGACCCGCTTGCCTCTTCCCTCTTCCCTCCCCGCCGTCCTGCTCTGACCCTGGAAACCACATCTCCAGCTCCCCAGCCCTTGGGGCCTCCAGCTGGGTCCGGGCAGGAGTGGCTGTGATGGCCCCACACCCTCCCGCCCCACCAGCTTCCTCCACCTCCACATTTCCCTAGGTGCTGCCCCCACCTCGACCCTGGGCATCGGACCCTCACATCTGGGACCACAGGGCAGGAGCACTTACCTTCAAAGTGGCCCAACATAGAGGATGAGGAAGGTAAGCAGGTAAGCAGACCCCCGGTGTCCCACCAAACCTTGGGGTCAAGATGAAAGCCAGAGGGAGACCGGGGGGGGGGGTGCTGCTCTGGGTGGGGGCCAGGCAGAGGGTCAGATGACAATGGGGAGAGAGCAGATGGGGAGGCAGGGCCCGTTCTGCAGGGCCTGGGGGCAGCCGGTGGATGCTCACGGAGAGGACTGTGTTTCCCCGTGGAGGGGACTGCTGGCAGGTGGGGGCTCCGGAATCCAGGTGAGGGATGGGGGGCAGCGATGAGGCCGGAAGAGAGGACAGGGCAGGAGGCCTGGAGCCCAGCCAGGCCTTGAGGTGGGGGTGCTAGAAATCAGTAGAGGGCCCTGGAGGGTCCCAAGCCCCCTCCCTGTCCTGGAGACGAGGCCGGCAGCCCAGACAGAGCAGGGTCTCCCCGAGGTCCAGAAGCAGGAACACTGTCGCACTAGAGATGGGGGTGGGGCTTACAGCCCTGGGGGTTCTTCCCAGGTGCCTGCCCCTGGCCAGGGTCCCCTGAGTTCCCACCCCCCAGACTACGGGCTGTGAGGCTGAGGCTTTGGGCGAGCCAGAAAGGAGCCTCCCACGAGCCCTGGGCTGGGGTCTGGAGACCCTAGTGTGTGTCCCCATACTTGCTGGCTACACGCGGGTGGGCTTCTGCCCCTGTCCAATGAAGGGTGTGCCCACGACTGTGAGGGTCTTTTCCACAGAGGACTGGACGTGGTCAGGTGGGTGAGAGCCCCCGGTCCCGGTCGCCCCTGGCCAGAATGTCCCGTGCCCCGCACATATGGCAGAGCAGGGCAGGCGTGCTGGGTGCCCCTTCTGGGGACCCCGGTTCCCCTGCCATCCGGGGAGAGTCAGGTCCGGCCAGGGTTCCCAGGGGCGGCCTGACCGTGGAGGCCCTGTGGGGGGTGGGGCCCGAGCGTGGCAGCCCCTCCCTGAGTCCTACTGTCCCGCAGTGGCCAGGCCTCTGGTGGTCTGGACCCTAGGACCCCCCCCTCACCCCCTCCCCCCGGCCCATTTTTGGACACACCCCTTCTCCTTGCCCAGTCCTGGTGGAAAGCAGGAACCTTCGAACTGGGAGAAAGTGGGGCTCTGAACAAAGCTTCACAGGACGGTCTGTCTTCAAAAGTGTGCATTTTCATTAAAATGTTACTTTTGCAAAGGAGGGGCCCCTGGGTGGCTCAGTCTCCTGAGCGTCCAACTCTCGAATTTGGCTTAGGTCATGATGTCACAGCTCATGAGTTCGAGTCCCGTGTCAGGCTCCTTGCTGACAGCTCAGAGCCTGCGTGGGATTCTCTCCTCTCTGCCCCTCCCTGGCTCACGTGTGCTCACTCTCTTGCTCTCTCTCACTCTCTCTCAAATAAATAAATAAATAAATAAATAAATAAATAAATAAAATGTTACTTTTACAAATGAAACACTTATTCTCCCTAAACTCTCACACAGGCCCCGGGAGGCAGGGCTCTTACTGTCCCCATCTCTCACATGAGAACACTGAGGCTCGTGTGAGTGGGAGCCCTTGGTGAGCAGGGGCCAAGTAGACCTTGCCCAGGCCCGTCTGCTTCCAGAACCTGCCCTTGGGCCATGAGGCCGGTCCCAGCCTGTGTCTGGACACCAAGAGTGACAGCCAAATTCCAGGGGCCAGGGCCCTGCAGGAAGGTCCCAGGAGGGTGAGGAGACTCAAATGCAGGGAAGGGGAGGGCAGGGAGCCCCTTGCAGCAAGGTCACCTCCAATGGGAGCCCCCACGACAGCTTTACCCATCACGTCGTGAGATCCGTCGACTTTGAAGAACGATTTACAAGAAAACGTCTTGCAGTGACAAAAAAGCAGGGTTAGGATGCCCTCACTCTCTGGGCACTGGCGGTAGCCTGAGCCCATTATTTTCACTAATACTGGCCTTGGCCCGCAGCAGGACCAGCCAGGTGGGTCTCTGAGGCAGAAAGCAGAGTTTTGGGGTTCTGGGTCCCTGGTGGAGGTCCGGGCGCCCTGTCTGCGTGGCATGGCCCACTCTGCCGGTGTCATGGGCTGGGGCAGGGTCTCTGCCCATGTGTCTGCCCCAAGTCACCCCCCGGAGGAAGGCAGAGGGTGTGTGGTTGAGAGCTGGGGTGAGGTCCCTCGGAGCCTGGTCCAGGACAGGCGGTCCAGCAGGCCCTGCCCCCGAGCCCGCTCCCCACCTCGACCCATTTTCAGGGACAAGGGATCCTGCAAATTCCTCTGCCCCATAAGCAGTGGTGCAGAAGCTCATCCCCGGCGTGGGGCCGAGTCGGAGGAGGCAGACCGGGTGGCCATTTAGCTCTTCACCTTTAGGACTAGAGTCAATGACTGTCCCAGGTCAGCTCTTGAATGAGGCGGGGTCCGGAAGGCAGGTCTCCGCCCAGGGGGGCCTCCACCCTCCTTAAGGCGAAGCCACAGGTGTCTGAGTCACTGCGGGAGGACCCGCCCCTGCTCACCGGCAGGGAGGGAGAATGCCGGCCCTTTCCCACCGTCCTGTCCTGCGTGATGCACGTGTCCCTGTCAGGGTCAGACCTGCCGGGGGGGGGGGGGTAGGGGGGGGACACTCCCCACCACTGCTTCCCCGGCCCTGAGGCCCTGCGCCTTGGGCACAGCCCTGCGGCGAACGTCCACCCCCTCCTTCATGGCACTGTCGCCCAGGGGACCCTGGAACCTCCAAGGAACAGGGAGGCTCCGTGCTGAGGTGGCTCCCACAGCGGGACGGCGGGTCCCAAATGAAGCCTTTCGCCAGGACAGGAGGGAAGAGACGCCAAGGCAGGGTCCTGATGCTCCAGCTAGGAACTCAACCAAACCACAGACACTCGGCCCACAGGAACGGCCACAGTGGCAGGGACACAGGGTCACCACACCCCCGCCAGGGTCCAGTACCCAGGGGCACCGTCCGGTGTCCCGCTCTTCAGCTGAGGAAGGAGGCCCCTTCCCACACCTGCCTTCTCACGTCAGGCACGCTGGGCTCTGGCTGCCTCGCCTCTTGTACAGAGGGTGAGGGCTCTTCCTCCCAGGGAGGGTCCCGAGAGAGACCGGCTTCTGTCCGGCTGCACCCCCAGCCCCCAGGGGACCGCCGCAGCTCTCAGCCCCCACGTGAGGACCTGGCTGACTGAAGGCACGGAACGGGGAGGCGGCTCGGTTCCCTTCCAGGCGCAGCCCCGGGTGGCGCAGCTGGGCCCCCACCGCTCAGGGCCGGGCTCCCCCGTCCCCCTCCCCTACCTCCCTGCCTCACAGATGGGTGCGGTGTGGGGGCCCGACTCTCAGAACTCGGTGCTGCTTCGCTGTCATTGCCGTGGGCAGGGTGGGGAGCAAAGCGGCGGGCGGGGTGGGGGGGACGTCTCGGCGTTCCCTCCCTGCGGTGTCCCGGGGCCGGCCCCGCTCAGCTTCCCTCCTGCAGGAACGGCACCCGAGCGCCCTGGGTCCCACAGCTGTCCCACTCTGCCCCCACTCCTACCTGGCGGCCTCCCGCTGGGAGTGCCCCCCCCCCCCCGTTCTTTCCCCGCCGGCTGAGTATCAGTCTCTCCCACCTCAGTCACTGAAGGGAAGTCTGGGAGGCCCTTGGAGCACCGGGGTCTCTGGCCCTGCCCTTGGGGGGCAGGAGAAGCTGCATTAACTCAGCCCCTGTCGGTAAGGAGACTGGCCAGAGACAGAAGCACCCAGAGTTGAGTGACGTGGACAAGGCTCCAACGGGGCACCTTACAAAGGTGTGGGCAGGGGCAGGGAGGCCAGGGACAGACAGTGTCCTGGGACTCATGGCATCGAGGCTGCTGCCCTCCAGGGCAGAGGACCACGGGGAGCAGGCCGCCTGGAAGCAAGCGTTGCTGTCTGTCAAGGAGAGGCCCGGACAGGAGCACACGGGGTAGATACTCGCTCACTGGGCCTCCGCCCTCAGGGAGGGCCCTGCCGCCTCCCATAGCCGAGGCCAGCTCGACAGAGCCCTCCGGAGGGGCCACAGCAAAGCTGGTGCTCACGGCTCGTTCACACGTCTGTTAGAGTTGGTATCTGCGATGCTTTTCCCAGGAAGGTACCGGGAGCCAGGAGGCCAAAAGCAAGGAGGGGCCCAGTGAAGACCACGTCCGCAGTGGCCACAGTGCGTGTCCGGGGACCTGTGCTTTCCTTGCCTCTGTGCACCTAGAGGGCACGCAGCCCCTGCACACTTCCAGGGGGGCCTAGTCAGCGCAGCACGTGGTGCGCCCTCCCCCGTCCGCCTAAGACGCCTCCAGCAACAGGTTCGGGGCCGCCCGCGCCACTCACAGCCCCCGCCAGGTGCCCACGCCAGACAGACCTCCCGCTTCAACAGTCACAAATTAGGACACGAAACCCAAGGCTTGATTCAAGCCTTTTGTGCAGGAACCGCGAGGGCCTCCCACCCGGGGCCACAGATGCCCGCCGCCCTCCCCCTAGCCTCCCTCTCTCACGTCCTCTCTTCTCATGAAGGGCTGCACACTTCCACCCGTGGAAAACCACTATCGCGGGCCCTAAGCAAGCGGACACCGTGACAGACACCAGGAAAGCCAACGGCCTTACCAGTCGCCACAGACGTGGGGTCGAAGGCCCCCGAATGACGCAGGTGAGAGGCACCGAGTGTCCTCCATGCACCCAGCCCGAGGTGGGCGATCCCCCGGCCCGGATCTTGGGACATACTTACCTGGCCCAGCCCAGGCCTCCCACCACTGGGCAGGCCCCTGTCCACCGGCCCCCTGTCCCTCCCAGAGTTACCAGGCACGAGGCATCAGCTCGGTGTCTGTCCCCTGCCTGCGGCACGAAGCCCTCCGACCCCGGCGCAACTGCCCCCTCCCCAGAGTCCGCACTGCTCAGACAGGAGGGTTGACCTTCCCGGGGCCCTCAGCCCTGCTCGGCCCCTGGCACCGGGTCTTGTCCTCATGTCCACTCCCCTCCGCAGGCCTGGGTCCCAGGAACACACGGAGGGTATCTCTTTGGGGCAAGGACATTCCAGACACGTCTCCCGGCATGGACACTTCCTGTGACACTTGATTTGCAGGGTGGGGGCGCCCGTGAAGAGAGGCAGGAAACCGCTCCTTCCCCTAAGCCACTGCTTTCCCACTCGAATCACTCATGAGAAACAGACGGCTGGGCCCTGGATGAAGGTGCGGACGAGGGAGGGAAAGGGAGCTGCACACTGAGCGATGGAGGGAGTTCCAGGGTCAGGAGAGGGAAGGAGGGAATGGGCGGCAGGGAGACGAGGAAGGACAGAAAGGTGGGGGGGGGGGGGCAGAGCTTAGGTGCGAGAGAAGCAAACACAGGCAGGAGAGGCCAGAAGGGGAAAGAGCTACAGGACAGGGAAGACACTGGGACAAGGGACGGGGGACAGGGACCCGGATCTGGACAAAGGAAGCCACCCTGTCCCTTCCCATGAGCAGACCTGACAGCCCAACCAAGGAGGGTCCTGCTGCTCCCAAACCAAGCCATTTCTCGGGATCCCCAACCTTCCAGGATGCAGGTGTGGGCCAGCTCAGGCTCCAGGGCCGCTGTGGGGGCGGGGGGGAGGGCACCCGGGGAGTAGGGGGCAGCACTGGGGTGGGGGTGGGGGGGGCCACAGAGCAGGGCAAGTGCAGTACAGGCCGGAGCTGTGGCTGCCTCGTGATGGGAGAGGGCGCCTTGATGGGGGTCTGAGGCAGTGGGGGGCTGCCCGAGGGCCAGGCACCCCTGCTCCCCACTCAGAAGCCAGGGGTGGGATTGACCACCCGGGGGGGAAGCTGTCCCTCCTCACCTGCCGCCCAAAGGGGTGGAGGGCGGCCACAGGCATGCTTCACCCCAGGCCATCAGCAGAGGAGGCAGGAACAATGCAGAGCCTGGCGGCCTCGGCCTCAGAACAGATCAAGGGACAAAGGGTCCCCCAACCTGTGGCCCGTTTGGCCTCATCCGTCCTTCACCCTGCCTGGCTGAGGAGACAAGCAGCTGGGGGCAAGGGTCCTAAGGGGGGAGGCCCAAGGCCAAGGGTGTCCCTGCCTCTAGCTCCCAGGTTCCAGAAGGAATGTGCCTTCCCTTACAAGGCATTTTGCCTTTACAGGGAAGGATGTCCTGCATGCCTAGGGGCCGGGGCATGGCATCCTGGGTGCTGGGCCCCACAGCTAAGGGTCTCTAACTGCTTAGGCCTGGTGAGTGGGGCTCTGTGGGCCCTGGAAGAATTCCAGGGAGACCAGACCCCAGAGACCTGCTCCAGGCCTCCTAAATGCTTTCTGGAGGACAGTAGTGGGGACAAACCCTCACCCCTGCCTCCCAGGGGCGATGTACTGACGCCAAGATGCTAGATGAGGCCAGTAGGGAGCTGCTGGGAGGCAATGGGGAGCCGCTCCAAAGCCAGGACCAGCCCTGCGGAGGGGGGAGGCTAGTCCCGGGGCAGGGGCTGGCGGGGAGGCAGCTGGCCGGGGTTCTTACTTCCTAGCTGGGTGGCCACAGAGCCGCCCGGAACCTCAGGGAGGTCCGGCAGGGGCGCCTGGGGAACAAAAGGCCTGTTCCCGCCACTGGCCAGGCATCCAGCCTCCCCTGGCCGCTGCCTAGGACGGCTGCACTGGCCTCCAGAGCTCCCCGCTTGGCCCAGCCCAGGTGCTGCACGTACCTGGGCTCCCGCAGCAACCTCGCAAGCGCCCGCGGTCCAGCGGCTCCACAGCTCTCTGGCCCGAGGACCCATCATCCCAGGATCAGGGTGGAGATGCTCTGGGGCTGCTGGGCCCTCCGTTGGTCCGTCTCTCCTCGAGGGGCTGGGCTGGCCGGGGAGGAGGGAGGAGGGAGCAAGGGGGCGGGGGCGGGGGCGGCAGGGAAGGGGCTGTGGCCTCATTTCCATGCAGCGGCCCCTGGCCCCTGAGCGGCCCGCCCCATTGTGCGCCTGGCCTGGCTCACTGTCACAGCCTTTGTGGCGGCCTCTCCCCCCCCAGGGGAACTCGAAGACGGTGGGGGTCCCGGCCCCCCACCAGCTTCAAAGGGCAGGTTCCTCCTTCCCACATCAGGCCCCATCCAGACCCAAGCAGAGGGACCAGTGGCTGGCTCCAGGCAGGGACCTGAGCCTGGTCGTGGGGTGGGTTTTGCTGTGTTGTCCCCCCTCCTGGTCTTACAGGCTGAGGAGCCAGGCAAGCATGCTTTGAGCACGTGGGGGTGGAAGAGGCCCCGAAGGAGCAGCCTGCAGAGGGTCCAGGCTGAGCTGGGTGGGCCCCTCTCACCCCTCCCCTCCCTCCCCTCCCTCCCCTCCCTCCCCCTCCCTCAGGACACCTGCTCTGCCTCTGGAAGCCTCGGTCCTGGTGTGGGAGGGCTGGGGAGGGACAGGACTGGGGTGCTCCCCTCAGAGGAAACGTGTGGGGTACTTGGTGCCTGGCGGAGGGGATCCGGGCCTCGCCGCAAGGGCAGGTCTGTGGGTGGGGGCCTCCCAAGCCAGCACTGGAAGCTGTGGACCATCTTGTGGCTACAGGGGACCCAGAGCAGGGGTGGGGCTTGTAGTCCCTTGCAAACTGTCCCCTCCTCCCTGAGGCTGAAAGCCTCAGCCTCCCCTCCCCAGGCTTCATCTACACTGCCAGCGCCACTGGCCTCCTGCCTCTCCCTACCGCTGTGGGTGGCCAGACCCCTCTCCCCCTCCTCCCCAACCTGGGAATGGGGGCAAAGGTCAAGCAGCCCGGAGCCAGCTGTTCCCAGATGTGGCCACAGCCCCACCCCTTTCTGGAGGAGTGACAAGCCTTGCGCCCAGGAGGGGCGGGGGCGGGTGACGAGACAGCAGGAGCCGCGAGGGCGGGGGTTCGTCACCGGTTTCTGTGGGTTTGTTTAATCCCACGCCATTCGCCATTCGCAGGCTTTCGCGGAAGGCTGCAGGGAGAGAAGGGGGAGGGGGTCTCGGCCCACGTCCCGCCCCCAAGAAGACACCTGACCTGTCTCCAAGTTGCCGGCCGGCCCATGGTGAGAGGGGCCTTTGTGCGCACGGAGGAGGCTGCCTGGAACCCGGAGCCCTGAGCCACCCGGCTGCACCGCCCCGCACCCTTCACTCCGAGGTGGGGAGCTCGCAAATAAATCCACAAACACAAAATCTCGTGTGCCGGAGAGAGACTGCGGCGTGGGCATCGGCAGAGAGCAGGTGCGGGGAGCAGCGAGGCCGCCGCATGCGGAGGCTGGGCCCGCGCCGGGGCCTGGCAGCAGTAAGTTGACTCTTATGAAACCTTGGGAGGCTCCAGGCCCATCAGGAAGGTCCCTACCGGATGGGCGGAGGCTGGGGACCGTCTCCCTTTCCCAGCCTACACCCACGGGTCAGCTCCACCCCCACACCCAGGGCCATCCTTCCTCCCGGAAGGCCAGGGTGATGGGCCGCTGGTTACTGGGAATGGAAAGGCACAGCCTCGGTGCTCAGGACTCGAAATGTCAAAATGGCAAGAGGAAATAAAATGCCTTCAGGCTGCGCAAAGCTTGTCTGATCCAAGGGAAGGAGCGCGACACCCCCACATCTGCCCTGCCTGCGGAGAGATCTGCTGATGGTGAGGGAGGCAGGGCTCCACCAGGGAAGGGAGTGAGTCTGCGAGGGGTGCTGACCCTTCCCGGCCCAGGTGGAGCCAGCCCGGTAGGAGAGAGATCTGAAGAAAGATCTGGGGTCTGTAAACCTGAGCCCCCCCCCCCTTAGAATGCAAACAAGCTTCAGGGAGCTGGAAACCAGAGCCGGCCTGGGCCTTTCCAGGAAGCCAAGGGTGGTGGGTAGGCGTCTGCCATCGCACCCCGACTGGACCCGGACCCTTCGTGGGAGAGGACGGGGTGGAAAGTCCAGAGGCAAGGCGGGAGAGCGAACTGGGGTTCAGAGTCGGGTTTCAACACCATGGACAGCGGACCCCCTGCAGCTGCAAGTCTCCCCACGTTGGGGTGAGGAGGGGTATCCTCCACCTGGTGCACAGAGGCTGACAGAGGCCGAGAGCAACAGTCTCTGACAGAGCTGAGTGCCAGCTGCCCAGTGTCCCCTGCCCTCCACCCCGCCAGAGAGAGTGTCCAGCTTGTGTCCCGCGATGGCTGCCAGCCCCACGGGCTTTGGGTGCCTTCCTGAACGTCGGGCGGGGGGTAGGTGAGTATGTTGGGGGGGAGGGGGGGACGTTGCATGTCTCAGGCGAGAGAGCGGGGCCATCTTGACACCGCAGAGGACGAGGAACCGCGGCTCCAAGGGTGAGGCTGAAGCGGCACCGAAGGGTGAGGGGAGCTCCAGTGGGCTGAGGAGGGGGTGGGGGCTGGGGGTCCCAACCCCCTTCCCCGTGGGCTCTCCGTAGCTCCCTTAGTGCTGGAGAGGGCCCGGAAAGGAAGGAAGCAGGGCAGTGCACCCAAGGCGGGAGGGTCGGTGGGCTCCGCTCTGAGGGCAGATGGCACAGGGGCCGGGTTGGCCTGAGGGAAGGGGAGGGGGGCAGAGGCCTGCTGGCCCGGCCTGGGCCTGCGGCTCCCTCTCCGTCTGCTCGGGAACAAAGGCCCATGGGGGAGGCCTGAGGTGGTGTCGCTTAGGAAAGCCTGGATCCTTGGCCCTAGAGGAACAGATCAGGGACATTCCTCAGAAGGGCTCCAAGCAGAGGGCACCGGCTCAGCAGTGAGGCCAGGAGGTGTTGCCTGGGGGCAAAATCTCCCCATCCCGCTCAGGGCACTGTGAGAAGGGGGAGCAGTCTTTGATGGGGGGGGGGTCGCTATCTCCCTCCTCTACATAAACGCCCGCAGAAGCCCCTGCACCCTGTGATCTCTCTGCAAACCCCTTCCCTTCCCGTGTAGGCTGGAGGGGGCCGTGCCAAATGAAGGTTTGTGAGCGGGAGGGGAGGGGGGAGTGTGTCACGGGGGCCAGTAGAGGAGGCTCCAACCTGCAGCGAAAGCCTGAGGGCAGAGGTGTGTCTTCGGTGCGGCCAGGGTGTGGGCCAGGGTGTGGGCCGGGAAGGCCTGGCTCTCGCGGGTGTCGGTGCGCGCCCAGAGGCGCTGCGGCTGGTGGGCTGTGGGAGGAGCGTTGGAGTGCGGGCGGGGGGGAGGCGTTTCCGTGGGCAGACGTGTGGCCGCAGGGTGCCGGGCACGGTCGAGGGCGCTCGAGGGCGGCGTCCGTGTAAGCGGAGGAGCGCGCGGGGCGGGACGCGGGGAGTGTGCGCGGGAGGCACCGGGCGCGCAGTGCGTGTGTGCGCGTGTGCGCGGCGCGCGTGCCCCGCAGTTCTCAAGGACACCTCGGGGAGGCGGCGGCGGAGCCGGTGTCCGGGTGACGTCACCGCGCGCCCCAGTATAATCGCCCGGTGCCCGAGCCGAGCGCGGATACGCGCGGAGGCAACTGCGGCGGCGGGCGCGGGGACAGTCGCGCCGGGCCGGCCTGGGCGCCCCCAGCGCTGACCCCGCGGACGCTCGGCTCCCAGCGGGCCCGCGGCGCTCGTGGACTTGCCCGGCTCTCTTCGCGGCGGTCCACACGCCCTCCTGCGCCCGGGGCAGCGGCGTGCGGGGCCGGCGGGCGCCAAGAAGGAGGCGGGAACGGGCGGCGCTGCGAGCGGAGGCGGCGGCGGCCGAGGAGCGGCAGGCGGCGGAGGCAGCTCCCGCCCGGGACGGGTAACTGCGCTGGGGACCGGCCGGGGCGAGCCTGGCGAGCGGCCTCTCCGGGTCTCCCGTCTCTCCACCAACGGCTGGAGCGCCTTCTCCCCTGCCCCGGCGCGCGGGGAGGACGCGTCCGCTGGGTTGAAAAAGACACTGGTGTTCATCTCCGAGCATCGAGATTCTTTCTTTGAACCGCACTCGTGGCGCGCTCCTGGGCCGGGCCGGGGAGGGACGCAGCAGGGGGAGAACCGCTGCAGAGAGCCTGGCGCTGCCCAGTCGGAGCGGGCTCTGCACCTCTCGGCGGCCCGCGGGAGGCGGCGGCCGGGCGCGCACACCCGCTGGCTCCCCACCTCGGCTCCTCCCCGAGATTCCACGGGGCCCCTGGCTTCGGGGACGCCCCAAGAGGCTTGCTTGGGACCCCCTCCCTGCTGCGGAAGGGAGACAAGAGTGGGCTCCTCAGAGTTGGGGGCGGATCCGGGCTGGAGTCCGAGGAAGCACCGTCGGCGTGGCGCAGCGCCCCCGCCCCGCCCGCCCGCCCCGCTGCGAAGCCGCCGGAGCGTTCGCGGCCTTGGGGCGAGGACCCCACGCGAGCCGGAGCCGCGGCCCCGACCCCGGCCTGGCCGCCCGCCGCAGCCTGAGGGCCCCTCTGCGTGTTCACAGCGGACCTTGATTTAATGTCTATACAATTAAGGCACGCGGTGAATGCCAAGAGAGGCGCCTCCGCCGCTCCTTTCTCATGGAAATGGCCCGCTAGCCCGGCCGGCGGCGCCCCTCCCGCGGGAGGAAGGCGAGCCCGGCCCCCGGCGGCCCCTCGCGCCGCGGACAAATCCGGCAAACAATGCGCCCGCCCAGAGGGCGGCCCAGCTGCCGGGCCGGGGACCAGGCCGCGGGACACAAAGGGGCCCGCTTGCCTCGGGCGGCGCAGGGCGGGTGGGGGTGACCGCGGGGGAGCCTGCGGTCGGGACGAAACTGCGGCCACCCGGCCTCGGCCCTCGGCCACGTGCGTCCGCAGCGGGCGGCAGGGTACGGCAGGGTGTCCGAGGAAGAGCTGGGGCCGGGAGACAAAGAGAGAGGGTCCGCAGGGAGCGGCGGAGTGGGGGGTGGGGGCCGGCGCGCCGTGTGCCAGGAATCGACTGTCGGGGGCTAGGGGGGCTCGGTTTGGGGAGGTCCGGCCACCACGCGGGCGGGTCGGGGCGCTGTCCGCGGTGCTGGCGGTGGGCTGGCCCCGCGGGACAGGAGCGCCACGGGCGCAGGGCCAACTGTGTCCCGAAAGCCACTCGCCCCAACCGCGGGCCCTCTGGGCAGTTGCCATGACAACGAGGGAGGGGGTGGGGTAGGGTCTGAGGTCACTGCAAAGTCTGTCCTTCCTCGGTCCGCTCAGCGACGGGGTGGGGGGTGGCCCTCAGTGAGCTCCGGGAGCTGTCTCCCAGCCTGGAGAAAGAGACACTCAACAAGGGTAGGGGAAGGGCGGGGACAAGTCTACACCTGCGTCCAGGGTCCGAACCAGGGCAGGTGTGTGCACCCGACCGCATCCCTCCCCAAACCTCGCTCTGGACTATGCGGGACTCAGGCACGTGAGGCTCCGCAGCCCAGGGGGAGGATGGCAAATCCCTCCCCCACCATCTGCAGCCGCAGTGACACCCACTCAGGTTTGCTGCAGGCATTTTTTTTTTTTTTTTTTCTGTCCTCAGGAGCCAGCGCCACCTGCTGGTGCCCTGGCAAGGGATCTGCGTGGGCTTCTGCTCCCTTCACCCGCCAGGCTCCCCCAGCCCTGCCGGCACCTTGGGTCACTCAGCGGCCTCTGCCCCAGGACAGACAGGCCCCCAGCCACGGTCCGTGGGGAACACAGGACCTGCGCCCCTTCCTCTCCGCAAGTCCCCAGCCCTGGCTCGGCTTTGCAGCCGCGCCGGCTTCCGTCTCAAAGCCGGGGCAAGGGGCCTTGGTCTCCCTGGATTTTCCCTAGGCAGGGAGCTGAAAACCTGCACAGAAGGAACCCACTTAGGTTTCAGGGTGTGGCCCCCCAACCCCCACCCCCTCTGCAACTGCAGGGCAGGAAGCCTGCCTCCCCAGCTCTTCCTCAGCGCTGTCCCTGACACGCACGCCTTCAGGCACGAGCAGCAGCCAGGGGGACCCCGTCTTCCCACCCCCACCCAAGTCAGGGTCACTGCAGGTCACTCCGAGGACAGAGTCTAACCTCCTGTCACCCTGAAGGACAGGGAAGTGCCCGGGTGGCCCCAGTAAGCCTCGGCCTGACCGTGGTGCGGCACAGCTGACCCCACGGCTGTGGGGTGGCCCCTTCTGCTTCCTTCCTGTGAAGAGGGTGCAGATATCACCCCCAAGGGCACTTTCAGTCTCGAGGGGGACCCAGGGTCACTCCAGGACAGCACTGAAGGGCCCGGGTGTCCCCGCTGGGCGTGGAAGGAGTGTGGCCTTTGCCCAGTCTGAGCTTTCTCCCGGGGCTGCTCCTGAACGGGCCAAGTGGACCTTCCTTCCCGGGGAAAGTGGCCTCTGCTTCCCTGGATCTCTGGACCGAAGAGGGGGCTGCGCCCTGTGCTTCCCCCCTGTCTTCCTGGGGCTTTGGCTCCTGAGCAGAATGGACCTTTGAGCAGTTACGAGATGGGCTGGGGGAGGACACCCTTTCCCCCAGGCTGGCCAGTCTCTGCGGGGGGTCAGTCTCTGGGAGCCCTGACCTTCTGGAACCTTCCCGCACAGGAGGCCTGAAAGCCACAGAGCACCCGCACCAGTCTCCTGGGTGGGTCCGAGTCCTGCGGGGGTCTCGGGGCCTCCGGTGAACAGGCTCTGCCGGGGCTGGGTAGCTGCTGCGTTGCGGCCAGAGCCCAGACGTGCAGGGCTGAGCCTCAGACGTGCGCTCTGCAGCCAGCTGGCACTGAACATCCGTGCACAGCCTCCCTCCTCCTCACACAGGGGCTTGCACACTCTGACACACGTCTGTGCTCACATATACCCACATACAGACCACTGGCCCCACTCCAGGGGGGGAGCTGGACCCCCTGACCAGTGCTAAACATCCCCAAGCTCCTGGTCAGGGCCTGGCCCGCAGGATACCCCCTAAGGAGGAGCTAGGGAGTCACCCAAGGGGACACCTAGGGCGCAGCAAGCTTGGATGAGCTCTCAGAGCACCTCAAGATCAGCCCAGGCCTCTGCAACAGGGAGCCACCCCCAGCGTGGGGCCAGTGAGGAGGACATGGGCAGAAGGCAAGGGACCCCCATTTGGCCCGCCAAGAATCTAGCTCTGCAGAGAGGACCTCTCTGCTCTGAATAAAACCTACTAAACTGCCAAGACCGGTCGTGCCCACGCAAAGCCTCCTCCCAAACCCACCCAGGTGTGTCCCCCGACTTCCAGCACCACCCCACTCTGATGCAGCCGAAGAGGGAGGTGCCGCAGGGCCAGAGTGGCCTCTTTCCCCACACTTGGGTCCTCGTGGTCCTGCTCTGGCCTCACCTCTGAGGGAGGGCCCCCTCAAGGCCAGGCCCCAGGCAGGCCTCCGGCTGGTGCAGAGATTGAGAGCCGGGCTCTCTGGGCCGCCTCCCGGTCCAGGCCGTAAGCCTGGGCACTGGTAGTGGATGAGCCCATAGAGCAGCAGACCCTCCGCAGCCCCACCTTCCCTGTTGGGCTCCCGGGGGCAGGTGGGGTGGAGTGCAGGGTAACGATGTCTGGGGAGAACGGAGAGCCTGGAAGTAAGACGGTGAGGCGCTGCTTGTCCTCACAGGGCACTTGCACGGACTGCCCTGGCTGCCTTGTGAGCAGTCGGCAGCAGCCAAGACGAGAACGGCCACAGAGACGGACACACCCGGGCCTTTCCCGGGCCTGCACCCTACCTCTGCCCGCTGGGCTGATCCCCCAGCCCTCACCACCCAGGGAGCTCACAGCAGGAAGGCAGGGGTGGGAGCAGACACCAGAAACGGTGCAAGAAGAGGCCTCTCTCCAAGCCATTCCTGAAGATGCTCTCATGGGAGTGGGGCCTGCTGACAGCTGAGGGCGGTCAGCCCCCTTCCCCGGGCCAGGGGTGGAAACTGGACGAGACGGAAAGGCCCCTGCAGATAACAAGGCTCTCTCTGCTCACGGGCGTGCCGAGCCCATCTCAGGTGCTCAGCCACACTCAGCAAGCCCTTTCTGGCGGACCTGAGGTCCCCGTGGGCCTCTGCAAGACCGCTCCCTTCCCCACTCCCCACCCCCGAGTCCTTGCAGCCCCCAGGCAGGGCTTGACCTCAGAGTCACCACCCAGCGGGGAACTCCGCACTCCAGCCTGGCCGCCATGTGAGCGAATGCGAGGAGCTCTAGACATTCAGGAGGGCACCGGAGCGTGACCACTCTGGACCCTTGCACCGAGCCCCGCCCCCCTCCCCACCAAGCCGGGACCGACACCCGTGACCAGCCCCGGGGAAGTCCGGCCCCGCGGGTAAAATCCGCACCCCGCAGGAACAGACGACCGACAAGCACAGGCCTGGGGTGCCCTCAGCCCTAAGCCGCTCCCCGTCATGGCTCAAAAAGTGCACGGTCATCTCCACGGCTGGCAGGGCTGCCCACGCACCAGGCTCAGGTAGAATCTCAAGGCACAGCCAGCCAGCGCAGAACCCTCCGCGCAGGCACCCGTGGAGAGCCGCAAGTGCCGATGCTCACGACGTGAGGGCATCTTGCAGGATCCTGTGCTGGACGGGGCCCAGAGGGACCCCGGGCACTGCAGAGACAGCAGAAGTCAGCCCCAAAGGCCATCTGCGTGAGCGTGACGGCAGAGGAAGCCCTCTCCCTGCTGGGAGACTGCCCTCTGCCACGGCACCTCCAACCGGGGGAGGAGGGATACCCAGCCTCACGTGAGGGGAGGCCCCTGCACACCCGGATGCTCTGCATTCATTCACTCGACAAATATTTCTGAGCCCCTCACAGGGACCAGGCCGCAGGCGCCTCCAAGGTCTGAGCAAGGCTGCAGAACATGGGACCCTTACAGGCCAAGAACGACACGGGTTCCTGCACTCCTCCCAGGAACCCAGCTGGAACTGAGTCTGGAACAGAGCAGGAGGTTCTTGATGGTGGGAGGCAGGAAAGTAGGTCCCCCAGAGCCACCACACACGAGTAGTCTTTCCCTCCCCATCTGTGCTGGACAGCGAGCTCAGACATGGTCACTCGGTGAATGTAAGCAGTTATTATCATCGTCACCATCATAATCACCATCATCACGATTGATATCACTGTCACACCATCAGTGCCATCACCGTCATCGTCATCGTCATCATCAACCTCACGGGGTGAGGCCGACAGAGCCCCCTCTGGCTGGTCTTGTTTTTAGTTCTCTGAAGCAGTGTGGGTGGGTGAGCACAACGAAGAAGATGCAGAACCACGCAACTGTGCCACCGAAAGGTCATTCAAAAAGCCCACGTGCTCCTAAAAGGGTGGCCGCGTGCTGAGAACACAGGAAAGGCAGTGACCGGGTGGAGACGGGAGTGGAATGGTCAAGTGTAGGGCTCTCCGTGACAGCTGGGTGTGTGACGCTTAGGTCCCCGACCCCGCAGGACGGCTCTCCTCAAGCCACAGAGACCCCTAGTCATCAGTGCTCAAGCAGCCCCAGGCCCGGCCAACCCTTGAGCCATCTCCTGTGCCCTTTCCCCACGGTCCTCCACAATGTCGGGAAAGCCCCTTGTCTTGGCACCCAAACCGCATCTCCCCGACCACTTCACACCCAGGGAGTGCGGGACCCCTGGGGGCAAGCAGGCTTTGCCTCCTGGTTTCTCAGAGCCCACCTGCCCAAAGACCAGAGATGGTGACCCAAGAGCCCACAGAAAGGCCTGTTTCCAGCCCGATCCCACTTTCCTCACGTGCAGAGAACCTAAGGAGATGCTCTGCCCCAGCACCCAGACGGAGGGGAAGGCAGGATTCCCCCAGGGACCCCTGTTTTGTCTCGGACCATTATCATCTTTACAACTGTCAGTGTTACCAGGGCCCACACACCTGTGCGTGTGTGTGCTGGGTGTGTATGCATGGGCGTGGGAATGTGCACGTGTTTGTGTCTGTTGGTGTATGTGTGGTTACACGCGTGTGCATAATTAGGTATTTATACGTGCCTGTGTGTGTGCTCACGTATGCATTTGTGCATTTATACACACGTTGGGGTATGTGTGTGTGTCCATGTGCACGCATACCTGGAACACGGGGCAGCTCGAGGCTAGGGAAGAGCCGGCAACCCTTCTAGGCCTCTGGGCTCCCAGCGGCCCTGGGCTCTCCTGCCGGAGCCTTTCCCTGTGTTCTAATGGAAAGGCTCTTCTGCCCACCTTACCTCCTCCCCAAGTCACCCTTCAGGCCTCAACCTCATGTTTGTCTTCCAGAGGCTTCCGTGACTATCCAAGGACAGGCATCAAAACCCCAGGGTCCCTAAGGCACAGGCTCTCCTTTGGTCATTTCTTTATTCCTCCGCACCCTGGGGTCCTTCACTGGCCATCAGGGCCGGGGACTGGCCGGGAGAGGCAGACCAGAACCCAAGCCATCATCCCAGGCTGAACAAGGTCTACCTTTCTCTCCAAGGAGGAGAGACCTACTCGTCTTCCAGACCAGTCAGGGCCTTCCTATTCCCCCACCCCATCCTGGCGTCCACCAGGTGGTACCCCCTGTGGCCTATGGACACAGGCAAGACAGAGCCAGCCCTGCGACATCCCCACGTGGGACCCCAGGCCACCAGGTGCAGATTAGAGCTGACGAGCCCCAAGCTTCACTGTCCCCACGGCCCCAGAGTCCAGGTCACGGGCCATCCCCAAAAGGCTGGGTGGGCTGTGTCTTCCGGGCAGCACCCCCACTTACCCCCACCCCACAGCACCTCACCCCTGTGCAGCTGGGACTCTGAGCACCAGGAAGTCCCCCCAGAAGGCTGGGCCCCCACCCCTGGCTCTCAGAGGTAGGGACGGACATGGGGCCTGCTCAGGGCAGAGCCACGGCTGAGGGAAAGACCAACCCCCCGCCAGCAGCTCAAGTACAGCCCCCGGCCTTGGCCTCCTCACCCACAGCCCTGACCGTGTCTCTCTCAGACCACCACCCCATGCCCTTGCCCTTGCCCTGACCTCTAGATGCAGATGCCCAGGTGTCTGCTGCTCCCCTACCTGCACTCAGACACCTTCTCGCCACCGAACCCCAGATAGGGGCTCGCCGGCTGTACGCTTTCTCTGGGTGCCCAGGGCCCCCTCCTGGCTGCCCCTGCCCCACAGGCTCCCTTACCTGTGCTTTCAGGGGGGACCACAGACTTCCGGCGACCTGCCCCAGGGCCCTCAGCAGCCCACAACCCCGGCTCCCCCCGCATCCTGGTCCTTCTCCAGGAAGACTTCCCGGCCAAGCATATATCCACACTGTCTCTCCTCCCTCTTTAGTGTTCCTGCAGCAGGCCACGGTCTGCTCACCCTCTGGACATATCTGCGATCCCTGGGGGGGGGGGGGCATCCCCCAGCTGGCCCGGTGGCCCTCAGTGGCAAAGGATTATATCACCAAGCTCTGTGCCCTTAATGGCAGCCAGTGACCAGAACCCCAGGGGCTGAGTTCCAGTTTCCAGGGACTTTGGGGTGGCGGTCGGACAAGGAAAGGACTACTTTCTACTCCACACGGTGACAGGATTCAGGAGCCTGTACCGGCAGTACACCTGGGCAGGAAGGAAACCCAGACACCCGCCCAGGGGACAGGGGAGAAGGGCAAAGGGTGCCATTCAGCCGGCAGAAAGGGACGAGCCACAGGCACCAGTCACTCTGGCCTCGGGGCATCGTCTCAGGGCTCTGGCATGAAGCACGGGGACCTCATCCCACCTGGGGCCACATCAGAAACCCCACGGGCGACACACCTGGGCTCAGGGCAGGGAGCAGCCGTCCCGTCCACACTGCATCCCCGACAGTGGTGCAGACGACACCTGTCACTCGGGACACCACCCACACGATCGCTCCCACCAGCTGGTGGTGGGTGTCGCAGTGAGCTAGGGGGCCCTACGGTGCCGCTGGCTGCCCAGGGAAGCAGCGACCTTTTGAGTGCCTAGGACAGGAGGAAGGGGCCCGCTCCTGGCATCACCACCAGCCGGCCCAGCCCTGGCACCCCTCCCTCTCGGTGCCGACCTCCAGGCTGAACCCACTTGCGGACGCCCACTGTGCAGGGCTTCCCTGGCCACAAACACACACTCACGGTGCGCTGGCCCAGGGACAGCAGTCGCCAGCTATGCTCGACCTCCTATGTCTGCAGAGGAGGCCACCGCGGGACCAGCCACCCAAAGGACACTGCAGGGGGCGTAATGCACCCTCATGGGCCCATTAGGCCTGCAAGAATGTGCATGCGGGGGGGGGGGGGGGGGGGGGGTGGGGTCATCTTCCAGGGCAGGCGGAGGGAGGTCAGTAGAGCATCCACCTTGAGTCTTCCTCCAGCCACGGGGAAAGAGCGGACCAAAAAGCGTCCTCCCTCCCCGAAATGCTGCAAAGGACCCCGTTGTGTTAAAAACCAAACTGGAATGAGACGGTGCCTTAGGTGAGGGGATCACAGCCCTCTCACACTCACTGGAGAGCCTGACACACTGTGGTCAACAACCCACTGGAAATGTGGTGAAAGATCCACAGCAGACCTCAAATGGTGCACACGCACACCTGCACACACACACACGTATACATACATATTCACACACACACGACCCCCCACCTACACACACCACCCTGCACACACACCTGCACACACTCACTCACAACCACACACACACACGCACACACACCCCTCCATGCACATACAACACCTACACGCATACATATACAACACACACACCTGCACAAACTTACACACGTACACATGCACGCGTGCACGAACACGGCAAGCACATGATCGAGGAAACGGGGCAAAATGTTAAGAATAAGCAAGTCCAGGTAAAAGGTATTCTATGTACTTGTTCTTGAGCTGTTCTGTAAACTTGACATTATTCCAAATAAAAAAATGAAAACGAGACGCGCCCTCCCCATCAGCCCCACCCTGTCCTAACGCCTCCTTTCCCGGCCCCCGTGGTATCCAGGAACTTGCCAGAGCTGTGATGTCCCACATCCTAGCCAAGAGACTTCTGTCCCCATCTCCGGGGCCCCATGCCCAGTCCCTAGGGTGTGGCAGGCCTCCCAAAATCCCAAGGGGAAGGGGCCCTCCCCCCTGCCTGTGGAGCAGTGTCTCCCGGAACCCAGATGCTCTAGCGGCTTGCCAAGGTCCCCCCGACCCCGCCTGGATGGGTGCTCCCTCTCGTCTGATGACCTACCACAGTGCAGGCGCAAAACAGCCGCACCTGCCCGCACCTCGCATCAGCCACTAGAGATGTTGTGGCCAACACTAACCCAACACAAACTGTCCGTGACACCAGGGACGGCTCGGGGTCTCACGCCAGCATGGAGATCACAGCAGAGCCCAATGCTTGTGTGGGGGGGCGAGGGGGCTGGGAGGGGCCAGGGAGGAAGGGAGGGGATGGGAGGGGATGGAGGGGGATGGGAGGGGATAGAGGGGGACGGGGGGATGGGAGGGATGGGAGGGGACAGGAGGGGCACCTGGAGAACAGCAGGGGCACTTCTCACCCTGACCAGCCCCCCCGCCCCGAGGAGAGCGGCTGTCCTCTCCCTCTCCCCGCAACCTACAGAAAGCCCCCAATTTCTGAGCCAGTTAGGCAGGGCCGAGGAGAGAGGGGCTGCCCTGTCCCCTCCTCTCCCTTCCCCTCCCAGGCTCCCAGAGGGCAAGGGGCAGGGGGAGACCAGGCCTGGGTGCTGCCACGGTCACAGCAGAAATCGCCTCCCAGGCTGCCAACCGGCCACGGCCCAGAACGGGCAGCGGGAAGCGATGGAGCCTTTCCCTGCCTGGAGGAGGTGCTTTCGCACAAGCACCCAAGTGGCCAGGCCTCAGGGACCCAGCCTCCCACGTCCGTCAGCACGGGGGCCCTGCACTTGGGAGGAAGGTCCTGTCCCGTGGGACGTGGTGCCTGGGCGTGTGGGTCCCCCTCTGTGTGGGATGCCACAGCCTCAGGGCACCCTCGTCTATCTGTGTGCTTACCGCTGATGCGCCATTCTCAGCCCGGGTCTGTCCTGAAGCGGGCAGGAAGGGGACGAGGAGCCGGGGTCACCGCTGCAGGTGCACCCCAGTGCCACTCAGCATGTGTCCAGAGGGTACTTGACCTCACCCACGAGCCTTGCGCTCCATCCACTGTGGGCGAGGTTGGTCACTCTGACTCGGGGAGGACTGAACTCTTGCAGGGGCGGGGGGGGGGGCACACAGACCCCACAGACAGTCCAGAGTGTGGCTGCGCAAGGCCCCGGGAACCTGTTGAGATGACCCTCGTCCCCTGTGCCTCCACGGGTGCCGGAGGTCGGGATACCACCCAAGCCAATCCCGGAGCTGCCCCACGGAAGGTCACTGCAGGGGCAAAGCCCGGGCCCGCTCCTCGCTCTCCTCATGCCAGGGCAGGTGACACAGGCAGGGGCGACCTCATCTGTGGGAGGGCTGACCCTCCACCCTGCATCCAGGCGGCAGGAGGGATCTCAGCAGTTACTTCCCAGCGTGTGGTCACTTCGGTGACCCAGACCCTCCAGTAAACACAGATGTTCTCTGAGAAGAGACAGTCCACTGGGTGTCCTCAGCTCAAAAAAAATTCGCCATGACCCTCCTCCCCACAAAAAATTGTAGTAAAAATGTCATTCAGGACAACCGTTCAAACCCTTTTCCTAACACATAGGTTTTGGGGGAGGGGAAAACTGCACATGCACATCTCAAAAGCAACTACTGGGTGGCTCAGTCAGTTGAGTGTCCGACTTCAGCTGGGGTCCTGGTCTCACAGTTCGTGAGTTCGAGCCCCGCATCAGGCTCTGTGCTGACAGCTCAGTCTGGAGCCTGCTTCCGATTCTGGGTCTCCCTCTCTCTCTGCCCCTTCCCCTGCTCATGCTCTGTCTCTCTCTCAAAAATAAACATTTTTAAAAACTTGAAAAAAAAGGAACTGCAAGCTGAGCACGAGGTGATGGATCTCGTGGGGCACCCCAGGGAGAGCGGGTATAAGCAGAGAGTTACCTGCACAAGGCCAGGGGCCCGGCCGCCTGCCCGCGGCGCTCGCTGAGCCAGGCCCAACAAGGACCCCGCTCCCTGACCTCAGCGAGGAAACACAGCTAGTGACCTGCCTTCGCCCTACTGAGCGGGAGGACCCCGGGCCACAGGGAGCCCAAGGCGGCACGGGAGCCCAGGCTGGGGAGAAGCCACCAGCAGGCAGGCCCAGCCAGCACTCTCTCTCTGGGACTCTGCTCTGTCAGTTAAGCGCCCACACGAAAACGCCGCCTGTGAATGGCGTGCTTTGGGCTGGGACAGAGGGGAAAACAAAAGCTGATTCCTGGGTTTGGGGGGCAGATATGACATCACATAGCCCTTTAGGAGCAAAACGTGGCCCACTCACAATTGCACGCATCCCTGTAATCCTTTCCCACCGCCACACAATGATCTTTCCTTCCTCGGATGTTTAGCCTCAAGTGACACAGTGCGAGGCAGCCCCTGACCTCTGCTCCCGGGAGCCAGTGCGGCTGGCAGGGTTTGGAGGGAGCCTTCAGACTAGGTGACATCTAAGGACCAGGCACACAGGCCAATCAGGAACTGATTAGACTCATTAGAGTCGCAGCTTCTCGGTAACAAACGCCTGGCCCCTTCCTTCATGCCCGTGAAAGCCCCGGACCCTCTCTGTTGCTTCAAACCCAACCGAAGGTGGGGTCATCCCTCAGCCAGTCACCTTGCAAGCCAGGAACCAATCTTAACCTTGAAAGGAGCCCGGTGACCACACGAAAGGAAATGGCACTCAAGGAACCCACACTCAAGGCCTAATACGCGCTTTACCAAAATAAAATCCCAGAAGGAATTCCGAGCAAACACGGAACTACATTTGTACTAGCAAGAATACTCACCGGGTAGGGAGTGCAAAATCCCCCCCACCCCCTGGCCTGTCAGGGCGCAGGGCCCGGCCTGACTCCCTGTGTTCACCAGCCATGACCTTACTCCAATGGCTGGACCCTGGCAGGGCGAGCACCCAGGAAAGCCCGTTTTCTGGGATGATGCTAACATCCTGTACCTTTGTGTCAGCTCTACCTCAAACTTCAAACCTCTTACAGCTCGTGCCTGTGAATTTTACCTCAACGGTAGAACAAACCGAGCAGGCACGGGACTTCCTGCTACACACGCGGGCTCGGAGGAAGCGTGCCGGTGCCCGCGGCTGAAGAACGAACGGAGGGAGGAGGCGGGCGGGACGGCCAGTCCGGGGAGGCCGGTGCTGAGATCTGAAAAGGCCTGCAGCACAACGCCGGGGGGACTACGAACTCAGAGTTGTAACCGGATCTTTAAACAGTCCCCCCGTCTTTCCCACAAACCACAGCGCGGGGTGAGCGAAGTTACAACATCGACGGTCTCGGTCGCCGGCTCCCCTGCGGCAGACGAGAACGAGAGTCTCGGACGCGGAGAATCGTGCTCGGGCTCTGGGGCAGCGACCCCCTCCCCCCGCAGCTGGCTGTGCAGTTACCACCACCACCAACCCGTGAAAGGGGAGTGAAGAATGAGGACACCAGACTTGCTAAATAGGTATTGTTTATTAAGGCTTGTATTCTCCAGAGGAAAAGTTATCCGATGTTGTCCGTGACTCCACACAGGCAGGAACAGTTCAGAGAAAGTGACACGTTCTAAATACAAGTCTAAATAATACAGCTTAAACTTTAACTCAGAGGGTCTTTTGGAGTAAATAGTTTTCGGAAGGTATCTGCTCTCTAAACAGGAAGATCCCCTACAGTGGGCGCGTGCAGACTGCGTGCCGGAGCGACAGGTGTGAGCACCATGGTCATGCTTGACTCGGACTCCAGGTGGCAGCCAGTTCAAGGTCCCTCGGTCCACAGAACGGGACGGCAAATTCAGTTTCTAAAAGGTTTTTTTTGTTGTTTGCTTTTTTTTTTTTTTTTTTAGCCCATTCAACGGGAAAGAGAAACCAGACGCGCACGGTGAAACCGACGCCCGCGGCATCGCCCGCCGCTCCGTCTGCACCAGCGGATCGGACGTGTAAAGCTCAGCATCGTGGGCGGGAAACTCAGAAGGGCGTCGGGTTGTCGGGTGAGGAGGGGGGCAGGTGGGGTGACGCACACAGCTCGAACGGCCGCCCGCTGAGCCCGGCCCTCCGCGTGCCGCCGCTTCCACCCCGCCGGGCGGGGAGCAGCGCGAGGGACCCGGCGGCCGCGGCGCCTGAGACCGTTCGAGGGTGGACGGCGCTCCGTGCGACGGGGCACGTTCACCACATCTGGAAAACTAAAACGTATCTTTTCGTCTAGTAGAAAAATCAAACGGGTTAGCGTTTTAGACAGATAACAGGTAATAAAAATAGCAAACTGCCCAAATGAGGTGATCGTTAACTTGTTGATTTCAACATTTTGAAAAGAAGTATTTTAACAGAAGACAGTAAACGCCAAAACCAGTCATGGTTTCTCGTGTCTGCTATAAAGCAACAAAGGGCTGAGAAATGAGTTCCACGTAAACATGTTAAAGGACACTGACTAGAAAAGTAAGAACATAATTTCTGCATAAAAACCCAAAAAAACCAAAAAACCACCTTTCAGATGTATTAGGGCTTTCTGTTTGGTTTGCTTTTGAAGGATACTTCTATCTCACATTAGGTCTGATTGATAGGCTGACAGAAAACATACTCCTTTATTAGTGAGTTCTAGAATACGATAATCCATAGAAAAAGTACAAACGAACGCAGATCCATCTGGGCAAAAATGAAAGACAATGAGCAAAAGGTGCGACGAGTCGGGCCCCGCACGAGACAACAGCACCAAGCACACGTTCTCTTCAACTTTTTCAGTCCGACGTTAGAACACAGAAGAAACTGGTTCATCCTTATTGTTTGTTTCGATTCTGCCGTTCCTGTGAATAGAAAAAGGAGAAGAGTTGAACACACGGAGCGAACACGCCACGCACACTCCCTCCAAAGTGAGGTCCCCGGGGCCGCGCTGTGGGCTGTGGCCCCCATCTGGGCCTGCACCCCCCGCGGGGACCAGCCAGGCCACGCCAGCAGGCGCCCCGGGCCTCTGATAACTATGCCCAGCCCTCGGCGTCCACCTGCTCCACGCAAGTCCTCTCTGGCCGGGTCTCTTTCCTACCACACCCAGAACCATCTTTCCCAGAGCACGTCTGACGAGCCCGTGACGCATCTCAGTCTCTCCCCACGTCCGCCCGGCTGGCTTCTCATCAACAGGGGCAGAAACCACATTGGTCCTTCCTCACAGTGCTGCAACTAAACTCCACTGGAGACACGCAAACAGCGGTCTAAGGAAGAAGCACACTGCTGAAAGTTCTGGTAGGTTCCACACGTCTCTCAAGCTCCCTGGAGGAACAGCGTAATGCCGTGAGTGCCCCGAGTCTGCCTGCAGGCACGCCTCCCACGGACCAACTCGACACTCTGTCTTCCCAACCCCACTGGCCAACTCAGGTT
The DNA here is from genome assembly GCF_007474595.2 of Lynx canadensis. Taxonomy (NCBI): domain Eukaryota; kingdom Metazoa; phylum Chordata; class Mammalia; order Carnivora; family Felidae; genus Lynx; species Lynx canadensis. Next base: position 865,229 of record NC_044305.1, on the reverse strand, counting down.
TGGGACCCCAGACCCCTAAAAACGGCAACCGGTTACAGGCAGAAATTTATCCCTAGCGTCGTCACAACTCCCAGAACCTAGGTGCAACGAGTCGGGCCCCGCACGAGACAACAGCGAGTCAGGACGCGTATCTGAGATAAACCACAGCCACACAAAGCCTGCTGCCAGGCTGAAATCCACCAAGGAGCTTAAGCTTCATGACCAGTGATCTCTGCTCTATCCCTGCAAATTCAGCAATTGGGTATTTTACTCTACACCTAAAAGAGTGAGAATACAGGATCTCAGTAACTGGAAATAAATAACACACCCCTCTCCTTTCCCTACAAACGAAAGAAGGACCAATGCGTTTTCCAAGTTTTACAAACCGTGATGGTTACGCTATGTGCAGCGCCTAACACTGCTAACGTCACCATCGGCTACAGGCCTTTCGGCTAAAAATGCTCCGGGACGCTTGCCATTCACAGACGGGTGACGCGTCTGTCGGTACGGGACCGCACACCCAACCATCGTCAACTGACGTTTAATTTAAAAAAGGATGTTTCGATATCAAACCAGCAGGAAAAAACCTCAGCATGAACTCTCTCAGACAAGCCAGCTTCACAGAGTGTGCTTTGCCGTCCTTGTTCCCACCCTGGGCCAGTTCACGGCCACGGGCCCCGTTCCGCTGCAGCACAGGCAGACTCGCTTCAGCGGGCCGGAACTGCTCAGGCTCCGGGAGGTTCTCGGTGGCCGAAGGGGAATGCACTACGTCGGAGGCCCAACTCGCGGCTCGCACCCCGGGTTCTAGATGCTCACTTCCGGTTAGGGGAGGCCTGCGTTCCACACCCACTCTGCCCCCACCTCCTCTTTGCCACCCGGAGGGAGAGTTCAAGGTCCCAAAACCTGTAAGGCACTGGGTTTTCAGGAGAAAAAGAAGCCACGGCCTCCAGACGAGAGCTTCCCGGGTGAGGAGGGCGGTGCCCTGGGGGGTCAGGCAGGGCCTGTAGCCCCCCGCGGCCCCAGCAGCCTCGCCGGCCTACCCCAGTCCACAGGCGTTATTTCTAAGTGTCCAGGGAGAATTCTGTACCATGGCCCCAGAGCTCCTGTTCCCTAAGAACCACAAAGCTGTGTGGTCACGTCCACTTACGCGCCCCCCCCCCCCCCCCCCCCCGCCGGTGACCGTGCCCAGACAAGCCCAGACGCTGCTGGCCCTGCCCGAGGCCACGGGGACCTGGCGGTCGCCGGGCCCCAGCCAGCGAGCACGAGGCCTCGGCTCCGGCTCCGGCCCCGGCCCACCCGGAGCTCGAGCGCGAGAAGGTCAGACTCACCTTGCGCACCTCCTCCTCCTCCTCCTGACGCTTCTCGTAGTGAGAAAAGTCGTCAAAGATGGAGGTCGTGTGCTTGTAGGAAGCGATGATTCTGAGCACTTGCTTTGCTTTCTCTAAGGGCACCTCCTGGGTGTCACGGGAGTTGGTGACCGGCTTGTTGTCGTTATTCTCCAGCCTGATGTGCCGCAGCTGGTTGTTGGGCACGTCCTTGACGAAAATCCATTTCACGTCAAACTTGCCTTTCCACTTGTCCTGAGACCAGACCCCCGCGCTGGTGCCGTAGTCCACGGGCGACTTCATCTCGGCCACCCCGCAGAAGTGCCCGCTCCCGTTGACGCTGAAGAGCAGGTACACGGGCCCCTTGCTGCCGGCGGCGCGGAAGGCACCGTCCAGGCGCTTGTTGCCGTGCTCCGTGCTGCACCAGATGGAGTACTTGATGGAGCGGTGGATGTCGTCCTCCGAGTAGCTCTTTATGATGAACACGCGGCCGCTCTTAAGATTCCAATCAAACTCCTTAGGGTTATAGCTGTGGGCCGCTTTCAGTTTTTCCAGAACGGGGTGGGACTCCACACTGGGGGCAGAATTAGGCTGAGCGCTTCCAGGAGAGTTACCGTCGCCGCCGGGCCCTCCGCTCTGCCCGAAGGCCGCGTTTCTGTTGCGAGGGGCGACCCAGCGGGTCTGGGGCGGCTGCTGAGGGCTCGGATACTGCGGTTGGGCCAAAGGGGGGGGCTGAGCGGGAAGAGGCTGCACGACCGGTTGGGGCTGCGGGGCAGGCTGGGGGGCCGGTGCCTGCTGGGGGGCCGGAGGCTTGGGCACAGGCCCTTTGTTGTCCCACGTGCCGATGTCCATGTTATGCTTTATAGGTGGCGGGGGCAGGGCTGCCCCAATGACAGGTCCGCTTTTTGCTTTCATTTTCGGCTGTGGCTTTGCCGGCTTGCTGGCAATGGCAGCCCACGAGGTCGGCTTTGAAACCGGCATATTCACGCTCGTCCCACCATTCCCGGAAAGGACACCGGCCATCGCCACGCTGCTAACCACCGACCCCACGGTCTTGACGGCAGAGGTGGTGACGTCCCCAATCTTCAGGCCCACCATGCCCTGCTCCAGGCTGTTCATGCCGGGGGCCTTGTTGAGGGTATCGCTGTGGAAGCCCGTCTGCCCGTCCACGATCGTGCCACCCAGGGAGCTCGGCGGGTACGTGTAGCTGCTCCCGTAGGCTGAGCTCTGAGCCTGCTGCCCCTGAGACCCGCTCGTCCCCCAGGCGGAGAAGGCAGGGTTTTCGGGGAAGAAATTGAACCTGTGCTGGTAGATGCTGTTCCCCAGGCCCCCGGGCTGGCCGAAGACAGCATCGTGCATGAAGTGGTGGTCTCCGTTACTGAGCTGTCCGTAGGTGGTGAGGTACGGGATCGGAGGGTCCCCTCCAGTGGACCAGGGCGCCTCATTGAGGGAGTAAGGAAATCCGATGGACGGTGGGTAGTAGCTGGACAGGTAAGGATCCGCCATGGAGGGGTAACTGTTACTCTGGGAAAACAAGAGGGGACGGGTTAGACTGCTCTCAGGACGCGACTCGGAGACTTCCTGCCTCGGTCCAGGCGGGCTGCACGGCACCGTCACCCCCCCACAGGAACCGAGGCCACCCAGTGAGAACACAGCAAGGGCTGAGAGCAGCCAGGTGGTCACCTGCGGCGTGCTGGGTCCGCGTGACGCGACCAGGCCCAGTCGCCCCGGCACTGGCCGCCAGCAGTCCACCTGCAGCCGCTCCTGCACCCTCAAGCAGCACACTGTTCACGCGGGAGGGAACCAGAGTGAGGAGCGGCGACACCGCCGACCCCGCACACGGGACAGCACCGCCGGCACGGCGGGAAGGGAGGACAACTGCGGGAAGGCCAAGACGGCTTTCGGGGAGCTCGGGGCGACAGGGCGGCTTACCCGGCAGCCTGGTTTCAAGCCCCCCTGACTGCTCAACGCTCCCGCGGGTCCCCGCGGGTCCCGGCTCACGGGCAACACCCTTTTCCGCTGGACCCACGGGCTCCTCCCACCCCCTCTATCAAAGGCCGCTTCAGAGGCCCCTCCCACACGCCTTTCCTGCCAGCCCACCCCCACTTCCGAGTCCAAAGGGGCCTCGCCATCTCACATCCCCACCACGGCCCAGGCGTGGCCTTGGCTCTCACCGCGCGTCAGGCAGCACAGAGGCCTCGGCCGGCTCCTTGGCCAAGACTCCGTGTCCTGCCTGCTCTCTGAGCTGGAGAAGCCTTCACATCGGGCTCCAACTTCACCTGGGATTCCTTACTGAGAGGACACCCGTGCATCGGCTGAAGCCTCAGAGAGGGATTTTCGAGCGGCTGGACTGCCCTCAAGGCAGCAGAGACTCACCTCCAGAATCTCAGGAAATCTGCCCAGGGTGTGGATTTAGACCTGAGGTCAGCCATTCTGGCAAGGCGTCTCCTTGGGGAGAGACTCAGCGGGCTTCTGGCCACAGCTGGGGCCCCCTGGCCATGCCACTGGCAGGTGATGTAGATGGTTTCCTGGCAGGTGTGGGTGGTAGGAGGAGTGGAGGGGTGCAGGGTAGGGGTGCAAGCTTCCTGCCCAGGGCAGCTGGTTTAAGGAGTGGCAAGGCCATAAAGGAAAACAAGAGTGGAGGCAGCAGCAAGCTTTCCAGCCCATGCTACCATTTTCTGACTGCTTAGTGGGCCCCCTCCTCTCCCCTACCCTCCTCTACAAACAACCAGAAAGTTCTACAAGGAGAGTATTGGCCAGAGACCTCCTCCTCCAGCCCTGCACCGACTATCACGTGAGAACACCGCTGTCCTGGCCAGCACAATCCCAGGGACCCACAGGGGGGGGGGGGGGAGCCGGGCTGAGGCCGCCAGGGAGGGAGAGCCAGAATGCCAAACAAGCATTTGCGCTCTGCCACCGTGAGAAGGCGTGGGGCTCTCCAGACCCCGCTCCCCCAGAGGACCCTCTGGAGAACAGGCCGGTCCCTCAGCAGTCCCAGCCCAACACGTGACATCGGTCACCCAGCCTCCTGGCTGTCGGTCTCCACTGCCACCTCCTGCTGCCCCATCCCATCGAGGATTCGCAGGATCTCAGGCATCGCCGCTCCTGCCTGTTGGCTGCTCCATTTGACGGCAGACAACTGCAGAAATCACTTTTTAAGAGGCAAGGACTTTCCCAGTAATAAAAATCACGGAGATGCTCAGTGGGTGAAAAACAGACAACGAACCGGCCCCATCATCGATGTCCCATAAGCCGCGGCACAGCTGGAGCTACCTTCCCCAGAAAGGACGTCAGTGACTCCGGCCCCTTCTTGTAACCTCCTCTGTCTGCCTGCATCCTACCTGGGCCCTCAAAGACGCTCTCCAGGGGGCCGGTCAGGAGGGAGAGCAAATCACCAGGTTCGGGCAGAGGGCGTGCTCTGTGAGGCGAGGGGCAGCCCCAAGAGCTAAGCCTGCCGCCTGACCTCAGCACCCACAGACGGGGCTCAGACGGGGCTCACACGGGGCTAGCACCTCACTCGTGACTCACAGGTAAGCCTCACCCGTAGCAGGACGTAACTGAGGACACAAACCATCATGCGTTGTGTTCTCCATTCAACGTCCCTCCAAGTTCATCTAAAGTCCTACTGTGGACTGGACAGAACTGGCGTTCCGGGTCCTGACCACACTGTGCACAGGCGCTTCTCGGCGGCTTCCAGCCGGGACCGTCCCAGGAACAGGAAGCCAGCCAGCCGGCACCCCTGAACCCTCCTGGCTCACGGGAGTGCCTCCCGGCAGGAGGGTGTCTGGGAGAGAAGTGGTGGCCCTGAGTGGACCTAACCCTCTCCTCCTGGGACCCGTCAGTGCAGGCTGGTCACGGTGAGCACGGACGGGAGAGTCACAAAAGCACCTGGACTACAGATCTTCCTCCAACGCTACGGCTCTTACAGCAAAAGGAACGGAGACTCCTCGCTTCAAGGCCCCAGATGAAGGGGCGTCCTGACAAGCGGCCGCAGGCCCACCAGCAGCCGTCCCCACGCGCACCAGGCCCGGCACTCCCCGGGCTGGACGCCAGCCCTGCCCACGGCCTCCGTCCGTCCGTCTGTCCTCACCTCTGTCCTCCCCGGGACACGACTGGCTCCAGGCCACCTGGCGGGCCGCGTGCGGCAACCTCAGCGCCGTGAGCCTGACTCGGTCTCCACCCCTGTCCTCCCGGCAGCTCTTCGCTGCACCATCGGCCATCTTGCCTTCAAAGCGCTAAAGCCAAGCAAGTCAGTGTACGAACCTACGTGCAGTCAGTCATTCGTCCCGTGAGAAGACCCGGATGTGTTTACTCTCGCTTGCTATTCGGACCACACGCCCTCCCTCCCGGGCTGTGCTGCACAGGAAGCGGTCCCCGTCAGTCCGTCCGTCCGTCCGCAGCACATAGGGCCCAAATGCTCTGGCCTTAACTTCCGGCAAAACTGAAATTCTCCTCCCCGCATAGGTGAACCGGACCGCGGCCCCGACTGGCCAGGCCGTGCCCCGCAGCGCGGGCTCCAGACAGATGCGCTGCCGCCTGGACGCTCCTCGGCTCGACCCACCGCGCCCGGAGGCTGCCAACTGGAGGCCGGTGTCTCGGGGGTGCGGGTGCAGGCGCTGCAGCGGCAGAAACGAGCGCCTGGCTCTCCCTCCCTGCAGGCAGCCGCTCGAGGCAGGGGCGCTGCACGTCCAGGAAAAGGCAGGACCTACAAAAACCTTTTTGAGGCCAGTGCGGGTAAAACCATCCCCCTGACGGACGCTCCCACATACGAGACTCCGTCTAATTGTAGCCTTTGCTAGAAGGCAGGGCCCCAAAACAGGGAGGCGACGCGTACTCATCTTCAAGGCAAGCTGAGGCTCCACGAGGGAAGACTGACAAACACCGGACTCCCGGGCGCCTCCTTGTGGCCAAGTCCAAGATCACAGACAGAATGGGCTCTCCAGACAAAACAGACTTCCACCAAGTCTCTGTCTGTGATCCCTGCGTCACTCTCGTTGAAAAACCACAGTAAAACACAATAATGAACCTATTCTAAAATTCAAACTTTTTCACACTCGGTAAAGTACAGTCACGTTAAAAAAAAAACTCATAGGGGCGCCTGGGTGGCGCAGTCGGTTAAGCGTCCGACTTCAGCCAAGTCACGATCTCGCGGTCCGTGAGTTCGAGCCCCGCGTCGGGCTCTGGGCTGATGGCTCGGAGCCTGGAGCCTGTTTCCGATTCTGTCTCCCTCGCTCTCTGCCCCTCCCCCGCCCCTGCATGCGAGAGCGAACTCTCTCTCTCTCAAAAATAAGTAAACATTGGGGCGCCTGGGTGGCGCACTCGGTTAAGCGTCCGACTTCAGCCAGGTCACGATCTCGCGGTCCGGGAGTTCGAGCCCCGCGTCGGGCTCTGGGCTGATGGCTCGGAGCCTGGAGCCTGTTTCCGACTCTGTGTCTCCCTCTCTCTCTGCCCCTCCCCCGTTCATTCTCTGTCTCTCTCTGTCCCAAAAATAAATAAACGTTGAAAAAAAAAAAAAAATTAAAAAAAAAAAAACTCATCCTGAACGGCTAGAAATTACGCTTAAGTAAATTATGTAGAAGTGGGAAGTATCAACGGCAATTGTGAAGACTGACAAAGGGACCAGAGCTGCAAGGGGCCCAGCAGGTGCACCCAGGGGAAGCCCCGGGGACACAGGCTTGGCTGCATGTCTCTGTGCAAGAGGACTGCAGTCCCTCAGCTGGCTGGGTCGCGTGCAAGGAGCACAGTTTCTGACGCCAGAGAATTTCTGCCTTTGTGTCCAGCTGGAGGCACGTAGTTTCTTCTTTTAAGTAGGCTCCACACCCAGCACGGAGCCCAACACAGGGCCAGAACCCACAACCCCGAGATCAAGAGTTGGACGCCCAACCGACTGAGCCACCCAGGCGCCCCATGAGGCACGTCGTTTTGAGCAACTTGACATTAAGAAGTATGTGAAGACCCCACTGGGCCCCACCAGCCGCACTCCACGATGGCTGGTCTCCACTGAGTGGGTGCCATCACTGAAGCCCACAGCCTTTGGACACGACCACAAGAAACCCGCGCCAGGCCACGGCCTACAAGACCACGCGCTCCTTGCTAACTCCCCTAGTCGCTCGAGCCCGCCAAAACTGCCCAGCAGAGCAAGCCATGAGCCAGCTGGCCCCCGGGCTCTCCACATGAAGTGGCCCACCCAACAGGGCATCAGTTCAGCCTGGCCTTGTGCTGCGGGGTGAAAACCACCCCCAAACCTGACAGAAACCCTGGATGACAGCCGAGCACGATTTTCAAGATGAGCTGGTCTTTTTATAAACAGAAGCACCTCGGGGCGCCTGGGTGGCGCAGTCGGTTAAGCGTCCGACTTCAGCCAGGTCACGATCTCGCAGCCCGTGAGTTCGAGCCCCGCGTCGGGCTCTGGGCTGATGGCTCGGAGCCTGGAGCCTGTTTCCGATTCTGTGTCTCCCTCGCTCTCTGCCCCTCCCCCGTTCATGCTCTGTCTCCCTCTGTCCCAAAAAGAAATAAACGTTGAAAAAAAAAAAAAAAATTTAAACAGAAGCACCTCCCGAGGCCAGACGCTTTCTGCAAAGAGCGAGAAGATACAAATTTCAACCTGACCACCTAAGGAACCTCTGAGATGGGGCACACCAGGTCCTGGAAACGGAGGTGAGAGCCCACCACACCCTCAACTGCGAAAACACACCCCAGCACGTCAAGTGGCTCTGCTCAAAGTGGAAGTCGATCCTCACGTCAGAGGCATCACAGCTTTCTAGAAGAATAAGCATAAACCGATGACGGTGCTTGGCAATGAAAACGGGAACAGGAAAACTTGCAGAACTTTCTCATAAACTGAAAACATCCTATCGCACTTAGAACACAACTGAACACAATTGAGAAATAAACTAGAAAAGTTTGCTTCCACTCCTTTGCGTCTCTGTCAGACGTGCCTGGGCAAACAAGCGCGTCTGCTGACGACCGAGTGATCCGGTTCAGTCCGTAGTATCCACACCGCGTGGCCCCCACCCAGAGCCCGTCTGCTCCCCCGCACTCCCCCCCACCCATCTCCTAAAGCTAACATGTATTTCGTGTCACAGAGGGGATGCAGGGCTGCTACATCAGGATGCTCCCGGGGCGACCAGGAAGGGACAAATGCACGCCCGAGGGCCCAAAGGCCCTCCCGCACCCCAGGACCCCGGCTCCGTTGTGGGGCGTTACAAGTTGAACTAGCCTGAACAGCATGCTTGTAAACGCTTTCCAAATCGTCCCGGTATTAAAACTTCATAAAACACAAAAACAGAAAGAGCCTTGAACTTGCCACTACAAACACCCGTATTAAAAAAAAGCGTCACGGGGCTGACGGCCTCGTCACCATCCTCCCTGCGGTGACGGCCCCAGAGGTACACAGGCAAAGTCCCTTGTGAAATGGCACCCTTCAAATACATGCCACCTGTCACATGTCCAAAACACCTCAATAAAGAGAAGCACAGCGCTGGCAACTGAAGTGCGCTGCTCCCGGCCACACGAGCCACCACTGTCCCTCACTCACGTGCGGTCGGGCGGGCCCCATGGCGCGCCTCCCGTCTGGGAGCTGGAACACCGAAACACAGAGCTGTCCTCAGGAGAAGCCTTTGCCAGCAGAACCCAAACCCAAAGGTGTCATCAATCCCCAGTGGCTTCTGTCTGCAAAGAGGCCACGTGCGTGGTGGCCAGAACGAAGAAAGTAGCAACAAACACAAGGACCAAACGAGCCCCTGCTGTGTGCATGGAAGAGACCATCTCTTCCCCCCACCAGTTAGTCCAGAACCTAGCTCTGCCACAAACTGGCTCCACCACCCGGGCAAACCAGGCCTCTCGGGCCCTTTTCTTCATCCACAAGAGGACCAGGAAAATTAGGCTCTAAGAGCTCTCCCGTGTTACCTGCATTCTACACTCTAACAGTTGGGCGTGTCTGGAAAATCTGTTCTCAATCAAGAACCTGGATTTACCCTTGGGGCCCTGGGTGGCTGTCGGTTGAGCGTCCAACTCTTGACTCCAGCTCAGGTCATGATGTCAGTTTCGTGAGCTGAAGCCCCGTGTCAGGGTCAGGCTCTGGGCTAACGGTGCACAGCCTGTTTGGGACTCTCTCTCTCCCTCTCTCTCTGCCCCTCCCCAGCTCTCACGCATGTGCGCTCTCTCAGAATAAACAAACAAAAAAACGAAAAAGATCACGAATCTACTCTTAAGTAATGTGATTAACCATCTTGCTGACAAGCACACCAATACCCAGGACAAAGGGCTGTTTTAAGGCTGTCCCTTGCAGCGTCACCCGACCCCTGTCCTCCGAGCTGGCTTCCCCAGGGTGAAACAGCCGTAATTACCCTCCTGACAGAAAATCATCTGCTCTGCTTCTAAGGAAATCTGCCCAAATAACATGAAAGCGCCTGCCTCATAAAAACATATTTCGAGTGAAACAATTCCCCTCACCTTTCTTTGGTCAAAGCCTAAAACATGACACCGCCATAGCATTCAGACCACATAAGGGAAAAATAAAGTACTCATTCAACGTCTTGCCATTACCCCGACAATGCATCACCGAGGCCAGGGTAGTTCTCTGCCCCACCTGGCCCTGCCCAGAGGAGGGGTGGGTCCTGGGGTGGGTGCAAGGGGAGGGGCTCTAGAAAGGGTGTCCTGGGCACCTTGACTGCAGACTGGCTCAGTGCAGTAAGGACGGGGGCACCTGGGAGCTCAGTAGGTTGAGCCTCCGACTCTTGATTTTGGCTCAGGTCACGTTCTCCGAATTTGCGGGATCGAGCCCCGGTCGGGCTGAGCTGACAGTGTGCAGCCTGCTTGGGATTCTCTCCATCTCTCTCTCAAAAATACACATTTGAAAAAAAGAAGGACGAAGACAGGGAAAAGTTTTAAGTTCTAAGACACTTCAGAAAGGGGCAGACTGGCAAGAAAAGAGACAAACTAACTTCATTCCACCCCAGGGAAGAGGCAAAGCCTGGTTTTATTCCAAAGCGAACACGCGTAGTATGTTTTAAAAGTGGTGGACGCTATGCTTAACCCTGAACTCCAACTAGCCTGGTGGTTTTACCCAGTGTAAGTCAGCCCCCAGGAGACGCCATCAAGACACTTCTCGTCATACCGGTATGCGTGTAGGGGGAGGAGGCCAGGAAGGCTGCTCAGCACCCCACGACTCACAGCCCCCCAAACAAAGACTGTTTCCGTCCAAAATGCCCACAGGGCCACGGTGGAGAAACTCTGAAATACCAAAGAAAAACGTGCAGCTATGACCTGCTGGGCCCTGTACAGGTGCCATGTCGGAGCTTGACGAGCACTGCCTGCCATCCTCCCCAGCCGTCTCCACAGCCAGTCTTCTACAAAAGGACAGTGAGGCACACAAGAGGCGAGCCACCTGAGAAAGTGTCACACGGCAGCGGAGTGAAGATCTGAACCCAAGGCCAAAGTCTGGCTCCGGAGCTGGATTCTTAGATGCTGGACCACATTTCTACTGGACCACAATTCTACTTGCCCAGAGCTAAAATAACTCCCCGGGAAATCTCAGACAACGACACACGCCTGCACTCCATCCACAGCGGTGCATCACCGAGCCATAGGCGCTGAGGACGACAGAAGTCCCCCTGCAGACGGCCCCAGCGGGACCTTCCTTCCCGGGGCGCGCCGCCTTCCCCACACTCACGCCCCATGTTTAACTCAAGGCTAGTCTTCTGAGCAGGTCCTCAGCACACTCTCTGTTTCTAATACTTTATATGGCGCTTCTTTGTTGTTTAGGATGATAAAATCAGAAACGTAGCAGGAAAGTTGCATCACGAGACTCAAAACTAACATAAAAATACAGGTTTAAAAAAAATAAAGAACAAAAAAAGCTCACCTGATTTGACTGTCCAGAAAGGTAGGGCTCAAAGTCATTGTCATGGACTGTATCCTTCTGATGCAAAGAACCATTTTGTACTAGAACGAGAAGTTGCAAAACGTTATCTTTGAATTTTAAAAAATTACTTTTAAGCATGGAAATCAAAGACAGTAAAGCCTACGTCCCTCGATTTCTAAAAATTGCTTTTACTTAAGAAAGAACACAGTACCCAGCTGACGTTTACACAATTAGGACGGCAAGGCAGAACTTTCAACAATTTCATGTTTTTGGTAAAAATTTGATCATAATTTGGTAGAACTTGACAAAATAACCAAGAGCTTGTAAGTGGGCTTCGGGGATGATGGTGTGGCCTGAGCAGACTACGGAGGCAACCACGGCGCTTGCAAAGGCCTCACTGCGAGTGGGGGGACGGAGAAGAACCGGGAGCTTCCGGCCCGGGCAGCGGGGCCAGGCTGTAACCGAATGACGCTTCCGAGCTCATTTTTATCCGGCTCTCCGCTTACTTTCCGCTGTTTCAACGCTCAGCCGAAAAAGGAAAGGAAAGGTAAATAAAGTGCTGGGCCCTTTCCAGTCTTAAAACATGATGAACCATATTTGGTTACACCCGAGTAACACACACTGGTTGAAAAGTCTTCCAAGTAAACACGAAGTGTCACTTACGGGCTCTCACGACAGGGAGTCTTGGGGGTTTACCCTAAGCCAGAACATCACGAGAGACTCCCGAGGCCGGTTCACTAGGGCTCTAACTACTGGGGTGCGCAGCTAGCTCCCCAGGGCCCCCCGGGCCAGCCCCGCACACCTGCCTCCCTCCCTTCCCCCATTCAAGTCCACCATCTTGCAGCGGGGAGGGAGGATGCGATGCCTCCCGCCACCCTTTTACTTACTTCTCCTTGAAAAGTCCCCGATCTCCAGCTGCTAAACCTCCCGGTATCGCCACCTAACATCTATCTCCCGGAAGCACACGGAGGAGAAGCGTCCGGCTCCAGACGCCCTTCCGAGACCTTTTCTCCCCCACATGGCCCGCCGCCTCCTCCATCCAGGACCCGCAGCGACCGCGCCAACTTCGCTCACCTTTAGTATCCTGTCCTTTTGTTCTCTGTGTCGCCGCAGGCCGGGTCGTGCGCGCAGACGGGACCCCGGGGAGAGGGAAACACAAAGTTATTCACGAGGACCCCTCCCGGGCGTGGGGCGCGCTCCGGCCCCGAACGGGCCCCGCCGCCCCGGGGCGCCCCCGGCCGCCCTCCCCCGCGCCCCCGGGTCCCGCTACCTGGGGGTCCACGCTGGTGGCCGACATGCTTCATGAACGGCGCGGCGCGGCGCGGGGCCGGGGCGCCCGCCGGCTCGGGCCTCCCCGCGAGGCCGGGCCTGTCACCCGCGCTCTCGCGGCCCCGGGCCCGCCGCCTCCTCCCCGGGCGCCGGCCGGGCGGCGGCGGCGGCGGCGGCGACTGCTGGGCGCGCGGGCCGCTCGCGGGGCGCAGCGCGGTGAGACGGAGCCCGGACCGGACGCACTGACGAGGCGCCGACTCCAATGGCGGCGGCGGCGGCGGCGGCGGCGGCGTCGGCGGGGACGAGGCTGCGCGACGTCAGCGCGCGCGGGGCAGGCCGGGAGCGCCGACGGGCCGCCACGCGCCGCGCCTGCGCGCCCTCGCCCGGCGGGACGGATGTCGCGCCCGGGTCCCGGTATCGCGCGGCGGGGGGGGCGGGGCGCGCCCGGGAAGTCACGTGGGCGCACCCGGCGGCGCCGCGGGGGGCCGGGCGGGAAGCGGCGGCGGGTCGCCTCCCGGGGGCTGCACCTGCCGGGCCCGGCGCCTGCACCCTGAGCTGCTGGCGCAGGTCGTGGACCCCAACGCCCCCCGCTCGTGCTTCTCTACCCGAGGTCTGAACAAGCTGAGCCGGCGAGTGCGACCGCCTACCGAAAGCCGCTTACAGCGGGCTGGATCCCCGTCTACCCTGCAGCTCGCTCGCCCCTGGCGCCCCACCAGCGTCCCTCAGAGGGGCAGCCTGGGTGTGAGCTCTGCGGGCCGTGGGGCTGCACCCCTGGGCTTCCTAAGTTTTGCGGTGGCAACAGCTGTCCACCCCCCCCCCCCCCGCCCCCAGCCCCGTGCTTGGGCCTCCTTGAGGGAGCTGCCTTTCCAGCGCTCCCTTGGGCCTCCAGGGGGCTCCCCAGTTTATCGCCAGTTTGCATGTTAGTTTTGACCCCAGATTTCACCACAGGGAGGAAAAGCGAGTTCAGCCCCACACCCTGCCCTGGTCCAGAACGTGCAAGGGGGCTTTCTGGTGTCTGTTTACCGCCGCACAGCCCCTTCTTGGCTCCACCTTCCTGAAAGGGGTCCAGTTCTCATTCCACACTCACTCCCACCCCTCCCAATATAGGGTCCCCAGCCTGGACCCCGATCCCTTGCTGGAGAGCCCCTGTGGCCAACTCCCACTGTGGCTTCCAGGTGGGTCTCTGAGCTCCCTTTCCAGCTCTCTTTCCAGTGCACTGGTGGGTAAGATCTTCACAAGCCCCAGATCTGGGCGCTGGTTGTGATGAAGGAGAGAGGCCTGGAATGCCGGCTCAGGCTGGGGAATCACAGGATCGCTCCCCAAAGCAGGGCCAAGGCAGATGCCAGCAGGCAGGTTAGGCACTAAGCAGGGTGGATGGGGACTGCTGGGATCATAGATCATAGTGGGACCCGAGACAGCCTCAGAGCCTGCACTGGCCCTGGAGAGACAGGATCAGCCGGGCCCCAGACAACATCTCCAGCGGCTGCAGGAGGAGGTAGAGGTGGCCCTGGTGGGTGGGCGGGCCACGGGGGAGTGCGCTGCTCCAAGTTGCTCGTCCCCGGATCTCCCGGGGGCCCTGCCTGACCCAAGGATGGGAAAGGCAGGTTGGGCACAAGGCCCAGAGGAAGATCTGATGCCCTGCAGATGAATCCGGGTCCAGCAGGACTTTGATACGCTCGGGCCGTGGGCAGCTCACACTAAGGTGAAGTCAGGCATTTGGGGCGGGCCACGTCCAACAGGTGGCAGGCATGGAGAAGACACATGGAGATTGTGGTTGCCTGTAAGATCGTTTGCTGGGGGAGGGGGGCACCTAGTGCTGTCTTATTCCTGCTGTCTGCATAGGTGAGGCTGGACGTACCGCATGGACATTGTCATCCCCGGGGCCTGGAACAGCATGATGCCTGTGACCCAGAGCCAGGAGAACACAGTGGTCCGAGCCCGGACACTCGGCCCTCTCGGAGCCCCGGCGCCTCCTTTCTCCAGTTGACCTCCCTCAGGCAGGAGAGGGTGGTGGTCGCAATGGTGGCTTAGGGCCACACGGCTGGTTACGGCTCCTTCACCCTCCTGTGCTCCGTTCTGTCCTTGTTTTGGGCAGAATAAGTCTCCCGTTCCAGGATTACAACGAGGAGTAGATGGCGTACGTACAGCCGTCGCATCAGGGCAGGCCCGTAAGTGCTGGCTGTTCCCCGCCGGCCTCACCTGCACCTGCCCGAGGAGCCGCACCGCACTGGGGGGAGCAGCGGCTCAGGGCGTCGGCGAGTTTTTGGATGGAGCCCTCAGGACTGTGTGAGCGTCCGTGGCCTGCTGTGATGATGCACCACAAACCGGGCCGCTGGCGGCACCAGGGGCGTGTTCCCTCCGGAGACTCGAAGTCCAAAATCAGTGTCACTGGGTTGAAACCAAGGCGTCATCAGAGATGCAGTCCCACCAGGGGAGGATCCCGCCTGCTTCTTCCAGCTTCTGGCCCCAGGCCTTCCTCAGCCCCCCGCCCGCACCGTCACACGGCCTTGTCCTCCGTGTGCGTGTCTCTGAATCTGCTCCTCCTTTCTCATTTTGTATTTTATTGATTTTTGAAGTAGGCTTCACTCCCAGTGTGGAGCCCGACGAGGGGCTTAAACTCACGACCCTGAGATCAAGACCTGAGCTGGGATCAAGAGTCGGACGCTTGGGGCGCCTGGGTGGCGCAGTCGGTTAAGCGTCCGACTTCAGCCAGGTCACGATCTCGAGGTCCGTGAGTTCGAGCCCCGCGTCGGGCTCTGGGCTGATGGCTCGGAGCCTGGAGCCTGTTTCCGATTCTGTGTCTCCCTCTCTCTCTGCCCCTCCCCCGTTCATGCTCTGTCTCTCTCTGTCCCAAAAATAAATAAAAAACGTTGAAAAAAAATTAAAAAAAATAAAAAGAGTCAGACGCTTGACTGGCAAACCGACTGAGCCACCCAGGTGCCTCTGAATCTCCTTCTTCTTAAAAGGACACTTATCATTGGATTTAGGGCCCACCCTAACCCAATGCGAGTGACCTCATCCTAAGTTCATTCTGTCTTCAAAGACTCGACTTTCAAATAGGGTCACAGTCACAGGTACTGGGTGGGTGTGAATTTGGGGCAGCACTATTCAGCTCAGTGCAGGGATCCACGGGTGATATCAGCTGGAAAATCTGGAGAAGAGCTTCCAGGGGCTGGGCTGAGTTCCACCCACAGATGTGGAAAGAGAGGCCTCTGAAATGAAGGAGGTATGATCATGCCAGCTTGCTGGCCAGGAAAGGGGCACACGGGATCTGATAGCCATCGTGCAGGCCCACCGGCTGCCACCCCAGCGGCTCAGAGGTCCAGCAGTGCTCAGTGCCAAGTCTCAGTGAGACGGGGAGCGGGCGCCGCCCAGAGCCCGGCGTGGTGCGTGGCAGCCAGCGGAGAGAATAGGAGCCCCGGGGGAGCTTGAATTTGGGGACCTTGCAGGCCCAGCTCAGAAGGCTGACGCCCCTCTAGACCAGCCCCGGCCTTTCCCTCTGCCGGGCCTGAGGACCCAGGAGGGATGGCATTACATAGTTTGGAGCTGCGCTTTCTGCCAGTGCAGAGGGCCGCCGCCACGGGCCAGCCACGGGGAGGGGTGTGGAGACCCTCTCAGCCCAGCTCCTCAGGACAGAGAGGCTCGGGGGCTGCAGGCTAGGGACGGAGCAGCTCCTGGCAGGGAAGAGGTCTGGGGCCGGCTGATTTAGGCTCTGGAACGGTGCAGGGACCCGTGGAGCAGGGGCGGCCCAGCCGCAGGGTCTGTGCTGAGACCAGCACAGGCTCTCTCCACCGCCTGGAACGCTCTGCTCCTGTCCCCCACGTGGTCCCTGCTCATCCTTCTGCCTTAGGGAGGAGCTGAGTCCTCCTGCCGCGTGTCACTGCCACCTGTGCCCAGTGGCAGAGAAAGCCCAGCCCGTCCTGGGCCCTCCACCCTTAGACAGGTGCCTGCCCCCGGCCGTACCCTGCTGGTACGGGGTTTGCTAAACATTGCCGGTGTTGAAGAGGGCTGTTTTGATTTCCCGTTTATTTCAAAGGCACGTAGGCATGTGGTTAAACACCTCGCCTTCGTACTCGAACGGACAAGGTGGAACCCTCCGGGAGCGGGGCTGGGGTATTCCCTAGGCCTCCACCCTGACTGCACATGTAAACACGGGTCCGTCTGTCTGTCCCTTGCCCCACCATTCAGCCTGCACACAGCTCTGCCTCTCACGGAACGCGTCAGCGCCCACCGAGCTCTCCCCTCGTCCCTCCCCAGGTCGTTCCTAGGCTGTTCAGGCTCTGGCGTCGCTGCACGGGGCTTCCTGGTGCGGGGACACAACACCCGGAGGGAGGTACCCGTAGGCGGACCCACTGTATCAAAGGGCACTCGCGTTGGCCGCGACGTGATGTGAGATCTGGCAGATGGCCCCCAAAAGGGGCCGTGCTGATTCATCAGCAGGGAGGCAGGCCTTCATCCCAGCCCCATCCCTTCATCGGGGCGGGGCCCGATGGCCGGTGGCCCTGAGTTCAGGTGACCACCCGGCGGGAGCAAACTCTCCTCACCCAACAACCAGCCTTTGGGGCCTGCAAAACCAACACGCCTGTCCACCCGACAGGTAACGAGGACACCCATGCCGGTGTCCAGTCACTCTCTGGTCACCTTCTCAGCTCGGCTCTGAGTCTATCCCCAATCAGTGGCCTCCTTCCAGAAACCCCTCTTCTGCTTTCTGTGGAGTTGCTTCACCCCTGACAAAACCCGCCCACGTTCTCCAGACGTGCAGGTCCCCCCCCCCCCACCAGTAGTAACCTCGACGTGCCTCCTGTGATTCACAGCAGTTTAGTTTTGAAACCTCCCCTTTTTACATATTTCACTGGGTCGTTCATTCCATAAACATTAATTGAGCACCTACTACACGGCCTGCTCACGTGGGGTTCTGAGGGCACCAGGCAGTCTCTGCCCTGAGGAGCTGGCGAAGGGACCGGGGAGCACCCACACAGCCTGGAAAGTAGCCCAGCTTATTCCCCGAGCACCTGCTGTGTATCGGCAGCCAGGCACAGGGACAGAGGATGAGCCAGATGCTGCCCGGTGACCCAGAGCGGGGACAGGTGGGGACAGACAGGTCACCTTGGATTGGAGCTGAGACAGGCAGAAGGGGTGCTGGCCTGGCCTCAGGAAGGCCTCTGGGGCCCGTCCAGAACTGAGGCTCAGGGGACAGCAACTCACCAGCCAGGACTTGGAGCCAAGGTGCAAAGGCGACTGCATACGCCCCCTGCGAGGGCAGCCCTCGGTGGCCAGGCCTGTGTCCACTGCCCTGTGCGGTACTGGTGGACAGCCTGGCAGGGGGAGGCGCGTGGTAACAGGCGGAGAGCCAGCCGGTTCTGGGTTCCTGGAGCAGCTGGACCCCCAGCAGTTAGAGAGCTCCCCCACGGCCAGCCAGACGACTTGAACCAGCTGCCGGCACCCTGCAGCCTGTCCTGTCAGCGGGCACCCTTGGCTCCGCCCTTCTGCGTGACCTCCCCGCAGAGCCCGGCAGCACCCCTCCCCGTGCCAGTCTGTGCCCGTCAGCTCCCTCCCTGCTTTCCCGGGAGCTGCGTTTTTAGAATCTTGACTCCACTTTGCAGAAGGCGTCTTCTGCCTCCTCTGTCCCCAAAGACGGTGCCAGGTGGTGGCCCGGATGTCTCGCGGGCGTGGGGGGCAGGGTGGGGATGCCCCCTGCTGGTGGCTGCTCTGCAATGCTGTCCCCACTCAGGTGGCATTGACCTTGGCGATGGGATGATGCAGGCTGTGGCAAAGCACTGCACTGCTGGGTCCGACAGGGCGCACCTGGGCTGCAGCCGGCGGGGGTGGCTCTCGGCAGGTTCAGAAAGCAGGAGGGGCCCTCCTTTTCTCTGCACCTCTTGTAGCATTTGTTACTTGCTGCTTGTGTCACACTCCCTGGGGCAGGGGCTGCTCGGAGGGAGAACACAGACCCTTGCAGGCTCCCCAAGCCCATCTTCATGACTCGGCGCCCCTCTGTTCACACCCAGACCCCTGCTGGGGTGACAAGTGGCAGCAGGGACCGGACAGAGGACAGTGGAGTGGACAGCTGAGAATCGGTCCTGGGGAGAGAGAGGAACAGGGAGACCCCCCCACATCGTCCCGTGGGATGTCACTTCACAAAACACAAGGCGAAAGACAAAAGTACTGAGAATATCAAGATGTTGACCACAGAGCTTGAAAAACCCCAAGCTCCGGCCTGTCTGAGCTGGATGCAATGCCCCGAGGGCGGCCCTGGGTCACAGGGCGTCAGGGTGCCACGAAGACTGTGCACCAGGGGTTCACAAAGAGGGAGGACCACAAAAGCCAGTGGCCAGAGAATGGGGGGCAGGGGCTGAGCCAGGTGCCCGGGGAGGGTGGGCAGGTGGGGCAGAAATGAAGCAGCAGGGCCCACCCTGGGCAGGGGCCTGGGGTCCGGCCAGGCTCCCTCAGGGCACAGGGAGGCAGGCGTCTGGCCCCTGGGTGGGTCCTGGGACCATGGAGGAGAATCATGTTGGACCCTCAGCCCTTGCAAGCAAGGTGAGAGTGGGGGCCTGGAGCAGGGTGCACGGCATCACGCCCTTCCGGAAGATTCCCTCCGGTCCCTGTGGTTTACAAGTGGGCACCTCACATGACCCCTCTGGAGCCTGCGAGCCCCAGCCCAGGACGGGGCCTGTGCCTGGAGATGAGACGCCCCCCTTCCCCCCACCAGCGAGAAGCCAAACACGCGGGAGCTGTCGGCCACGTCGGCCTGGAAGCCACGCGACCCAGAGGGCAGCAGAGGAGAAGCCGGAAACGGTCCATCTCTGTGCTTTGGTCACAGGAACCAGTACACTTCATTTTCGCTAAAGCTTTGTGTTTCTGTCACCTGTGGCTGCGAGGCCCGGCCACAGCGATGATGCTTGGCGTGCAAACCCAGGCCCAGACCTCAGACGCACAGAGGAGGGTGTCTGCGGAGCCTGGGCGCCCATCATACCCCTAACGCTGCTCAGCTGGCACCTGTTGGCTGGCTCTAGGGTCCCCATGACCCGCCCCACACAAGCCCGGCACCTTCCTGTGCTTCCTCCAGTCCCCACCACAACCAACCACAGGCACGACCCCCCCCACCCCCCGCCACGCTGCTGCCTCTGCCTGTGATTCCCTTCCCCGTCTCCGACAGGCACGCTCAGCCCCTCCTTCCCTCCCCTGCCAAGCCTCCCCTGGGCTCCCGAGTGGTCTGTCCCTCCCTTCTGTGGCTCCCCTGAACCTCATGCTCACTCTGGGGGAACGTGGGGCCCAGCCAAGGCATCACTTGTCTGCAGGGCCCCTGCTTGAGACCCCATATGTGAGACCTCTGCTCCAAACAATGGAGTTTGAAAATCCAAAGTGAGGGAGAGAGAGAGAGAGCGTGCGGTTTTGAGCCCCTATAATCCATTCGGCCCTCTGCCTGCACGCTGTTGGGAAATTTGAGACCTGTTTACCGGTGCGGCCTGTCAGCTCTGCTCTCTCTAGAGCTGTCTACCAAAGGTGGTTGAGCTCCCTGATCCAGCCCTTCCTGAAGCTGAGCCGACAATTCCCTGGGTCCCTCGGCTGGGATCTGGCCCCAGATGTGGGACCCTCTCAAGGTTCCAGACGATGCCCAGACAGTGGCGCACGGCAGAGCAGGCCCGTGGACGTCTGGCCAGTGGACATCCCCGGGCTTGCGGGGCGGTAGGGTGACAGGCTGCTGCTCACCCTCTCCTTCCTCTTCAGGCCTTGCCCCTGCCTTTGGCCCTTCAGGCCATCCCCCACCCTCCTGGCTCCGCTTCCAGGGGCACCCAGGCTTGGGGAAGGGGCAGGAGGGAGCCGGGCTCAGCTTTACTGAACTGTCTTCACAGAGAAGCCGGTTGTCCCGCCCAGGCCTGGGCCCACGCGTGCCAGGAAATAATCTGATTAAATGAGCCCGAGGTGATTCGGGCCGGGCCACCACGGGCAGCCCTGAGGCTGTGAGTTCCGTGGGCTGAGGTTGAGGTCCTGCGGGTTCAGCCTCAGCAGGTGGGGAGAGGAGGGTGAGGGCCACTGTCTAGTGCTCGCCTTTCCCACGCGCCCCCTGCTGGCTTCTGGCGGCTCTGCCCGCAGCTCCCCTCAGCCCTGCACCCACGTGCCCTGCCACCCCTGCCCGCGGGATCCAAGGCCCCCAGCGGGCTGCCCGGGCGATGACTCCTCAGGAGCACACCCAGGATCGGCGGCTTGCCCGCTCCCTCCCTGTGCTCCCCGCAGGCCCCCCCCCAAAGTACTGACACCCCAGGGTCCGCTCCAGAGACCTCAAGGTAAGATGCAGGGGTGAAGAGGGTGGGGTGACACAGGAGCATCCTCTGTGAGGATGACCCAAAAGGAGCCCCTCCCCCCTCCCCCCCTTCTGCCTCCCCAGGCCTCTGTGGGACGGTTCTGGGCTCTGCGGACCCCACAGAGAACCACAGCGGGTGTGGCTCACGCCCTCCCACGCTGGCTGCCTCGGCTCCGTGAGCGTCGGTCATGCTCAGGCTGTGCTGCCGGCCACGAGGCCGTGGGTCCCTTCCGCTGGCGTCAGCTGCCGGGACGGGGTCCCCCATCACCGTCGGCAAGGGCCCGGCTGTAGCACCGGGTCAGGGCGGGGTCTCAGGCGGACGGCGGTGTGCACGCCGCAGGGGCGAGTGTGTGCGGGGGTCCGGGCACGGGGCTCTGCTGCCACCTTGCACGCCCGTTCTTGCCCCCTCAGAGGCCACAGCCTCCCTGGGCCTCCAGTGTGCTTGTCAGGGGCGCTGTGCTCTCGCCTGGAGCCCTCGCTCTGCGGTCGCAGGTGGGGGAGCTCCCGGGCCAGCCAGGCCTCTGGCCCCTGCGCGGGGGGCTCACGGAGCCTTTTTCTCAGCGAGGAGACGGGAGGCGAGAGAGGGCCCTCTGCCCCGTCTCACAGGGTTGGTGGGTCGCCTCCAGGCCTCGCTGGGCTGAGAGCCGGGGGCTCAGCTTCCTCCCCCACCTCCTTTGCGCCGACTGGGGCCGGCCTCGGAAGCCTCACTCCAGGGGGATGTGTCCAGTCAGTCCACACGTCCGCCCAGGGGGCCTGGCCCCCATCTTCTCAAAGGAAGCCAGCGCTGGCGTGAACAGCACGTCGCAGGCCTTCCACGCGAGAACCTTCTCAGGTGGCTTTTTGGCTTGGAGGAGGTGGGCACTGGGGGGGTGGGGTGGTGATGCTGAGCTGGCCCCTCTCTCTCATGTTCTCTTTTCCTACCTTGACCGGCCAGCCCTTCACAGGTGGGGAGGAGGCCTTGGTTCAGGGCCCTTCCCCTCAGATCCAGCTGGCTCCGAATCATCCAGGCAGAGCAGGGTCCTGTCTGGCTCCAGGAGAAAATTGCGCAGATCATCTTCAGACCCCCATCTGTAAATGATTGGGCTGATGAGGGGCACTCCCCCCCCCCCCGCATCTGGCATCATCTTACCTGGGGAGACTTCACTGTAAAGACACAGCACCCCCGTGGTCAAGGTGAGCCCTCCAAGGCATTGACAGACATTTGTTCCCGATTAAAAACTGGCAGAGAGGAGAGCGGGCAGAGGGGAGAGCAGGAGAGGAGGGGAGAGGGGGCGAAGGAGGGGAGAGAGGGCAGAGGGGAGAACGGGCAGAGGAGGGGAGAGAGGGCAGAGGAGGGGAGAGGGATCCGAGGGGAGAGGGGGCAGAGGAGGGGAGAGCGGGCAGAGAGCAGGTAAGTGGAGCTTGGCTGGGAGTCAGCAGCCGGGTGGTAAGAGCAGTGCTTTCGTCTCAGTGCCAGACGCCCATGGGTGTTTTTTTCCTTCTTCTGGAATAATTCTAGATTCACAGAGAGTTTCAGCGACACGTGCAGGGGTGCAGTGCAGCCCCCCACCGTGGTCACATCTTGCGTGGCTGCAGGGCGAGGTCAGATCCAGAAGCTGGCCCTGGTCTGGCCACAGAGCTGGTTCAGACAGTGACTTATTCTCTTTGTCTTTCCAGTGTTCTCGGTATTTCCAGAAGGAGCATGTGCTAGCCATTTTCACCTCCCTAGTTCCCTTTATTCACTTATACAAACAACACGGATGACCCTTTGTGTCGACGGTTCCAGGCGTGGCTGTAGATGAGCAGGGCCGTGGGCGCGGGGCCTCCCGCAGACGCCCCTCGGCTCAGGCGGCGAACCCCAGCCGCCCAGGGAGACGCCTCCTTCCCCCCACCTCCTGATCCGCGAAACTCTGTGGGACACTGCTTCTCCAGAGCCAGCCCCACAGCAGTAGGGCCAGAGGGAACAGACGACGCAGGTGCCCCCAGGGCCACCTGGGAGGGTCGTCCGAGCCTGTCCGGGCCCCAGGTCCAGAGCGTCCACAGCAACCCTGGGCGCTGCAGGTTTCTCTCTGGAGGGAAAAGCGGGCTGGAGGCTTGGTACCCCCCTCCCTGTCCATCTGACGGTGGGGGTGGAGCAGGGACAGAGGGGCCGCCCCCGAGGGAACCCCCCAAAAGCCCCTTCGGGGTTTGCCGAAACGGCCAAAGCTAACAGTGTCTCTGCATCCCAGGCACGGGATCACGGAGGGGTCGAGGGCCCAGATATCCGGAGACCAACACGTTGGGAAGCCCCATCTGGGGTCCAGCCCCCACGGCCTCCTCCTGCAGGGGGCCACCCCCTACAGCCCCTGAGCTACACCCCTCCCCCGCCTGCGTCCCCGCTGCACCCCCCTCCACAGGCCACTCTGGCCTTGGGAGCCGGACGGGGCAGAGAAGGGGGTGCAGTGCCGTGCGGATTGCTGCCTGGTTTCGGCCACTCGCCGTGCGGGGATTTCCCGCGGGACACCGGGTGGCTTTGGGCCTCTGACAGGAGGAGGGTTCTGGCACGCGCTGGGACCCCGGCAGCTGAGAGCTGGCGTAGCCAGGACAGCGACGGGTCTCCTCCAGGACGAGGCGGCAGCCGCCGGCCCCCTGGACGCGAGGCACAGGTGCAGGCTGACCTACGGCAGCAGGGGCTCCGGGCTGTGGCCGGGCTCAGGCAGCTCCGCGTGGAAGGTGAGCGAGCGTGCTGGGGCAGGTGCCCGGCCCCATCTCGTCTCGCTCGGGTCAGACCCCACACCCCTCCACCTCCGCGCCTCCTCCCGGTGCTTCTTTGTGCCCCTCGCCGTGGCGTGGCCCACCCTGCCGGCGGCCCTGGGGATGTTTTTGCGGCCAGGCCTGGGACAGGTTAGCCTCTCCTGACCGCGCCCTGCCCCACTGTCAGCAATGACCCTGACTAGCCTGCTTCCTCACTTTATTCTTTACTTGCTCACTGGGAGCAGCCCTGCGCGGACGCCAGATGGGAGCCGCCGGGAGAAGCGTGTCGGGGACGAGCCAGGGTTCGGGCCCGAGCAGGCCCCGAGACAGGTTTGGTCCAGGAAGCAGGGAGTCAGGTTGGGCCCCCGGGGCCGCGGCCCCCACACCCCATCCAGCCTTCCTGTCTGTCCTCTCCGCATTGGACCCTGTGTGCCCTTTGATCCTGCTCTGCCCGCCCGGGGTCCCTGGGTTCAGCCCTCGTCCCGTGTTCCCTAACTGTTGGGGTTGGGGGTGCTGGATGGGGCCCCTGGGCTTGAGCCGGTTGGTGGAGCCTGTGTGGCCACGACAGGTCTGAGGGAAGCCCACCCGGGGAAGGTCCTGAGGGGCCAGCGGCTTTGACCTGGAACGTGGTGGGAGTGCAGTTTGGAAACCTGGGCCCCCAGCAGACACTGGGGGCTCCCGGCACATACCCGGCAGGAGGATGAGCTGCAGCCAGGCCCGGGGACGCGGGCTGGTTCTGACGCAGAGTGGGGGGCACCAGGGAAGGCGATGGGATGGTGGGTGTGGTCTCCCAAGCAGCAAGACTCCTCTGACGCAGCAGGTGCAGGTAGCTGGAACTGTGACCCCTCCCCAAATGTCTGGGTCACAGTGGCCTGGGGAGCGCTAATTCCAATGGGAAAACCGAGCCCACGCTGTGTGACTTCACCCTTCAGCCTAGTGCCACCTGGACACTGACGCTGAGGGAGGCGATAGAGGCGACTCAGGCCAGCCCCTTCCCCAGAACCTCGGGAAGGACACAAGCCCAACCGTCCCCGAACTTCACGGCTTAAGGACTAGAGAGGCACGCTGACCTACTGAGGCCCTCGGGCCCTGGGGGGCTGGGCGCGGGGCGGGGCTGGGGGTGGGGCGGGGCGATGGGCTGGGCGATGGCGCTGGGTGCAGGGTTGGGCTCCGGGCAGGGCTCAGGGCGGGGCCACAGGGCGGACGAAGGGCTGGGCTCGGGGCGGGGCTCGGGGCGGGGCTCGGGGCGGGGCCACAGGGCGGACGAGGGGCTGGGCTCGGGGCGGGGCACGGGGCACGGGGCTGGAAGAGGGGCTGGGCGATGGGCTGAACGCGGGGATGTCTGGCGCCCCCTTCAGCTCCAGGGCTCAGAGCACAACTTCCAGGACCCAGCCCTTCACTAGGCATCCCTGTCCCAGGGAGCCCGGCGTCATCCCTGTGACAGGGGGCCATCCTCCCCTCTAGGGGGCACTAAGTGCATAGCTCAAAGCACCTGGAACCTTCTGCCTTCAGAGGCCGTCACTGGCATCTGGCCCAGGAGCTCAGAGCTGACCCACAGCATTGCCTCCCCCTTCTCCCCACCTCACCCCACCCCTGTGGAGTGGGGCAAGGCCTCTACTGCTGAGCCCCATGACACACCCCTGCTGCAGAGAGCGCGTGATGCTGGATGCCACGCTGGCCCCTTCCAGAAAGCAGTGGGCCCCCTGGCCACTCCCCCACCTGGGGCATCCTGGGGTCAGGACTGTGCCTGCCCTCATTGCCCGGCTGTTTGAGGCAAAAGCCACTTGCTGTCCCTAGGCAGGGCCCTGGGGTCAGGAGCCTGGAGGCAGGTTAGCTGGGCACATTCCAGGACCGGCTTCCACGGGCCCGCGTGCCTGCTGCAGAACTGGTCAGGGCTGGTGTTTGCTCTATGGGGCCCGAAGACAGAGCCAAGTGCCGGTGCTGTGGCCCTGAGCGAAGCTGCTGGGTGGCCGGCCGCAGTCCCACACGGGCCCACTGTGGACCCCTCTCTCTGTGCGGCTCCATTGTGGACCAGGACACCAGCTGTGCCCTGTCCTGGGGAGGCCGGGACCACACAGATGGGCAGATCCTGGGCCAGCTGCGCCCCCTTGCAGAGGAGGAGGAGGAGGAGGAGGAGGGGGCCAGGGCAGCCCCAGACGCAGGGCCGGCCTTCCCCGGGATGGGCTCTGAGGAGCTGAGGCTGGCCTCCTTCTACGACTGGCCGCTGAGTGCTGTGGTGCGGCCAGAGCCGCTGGCTGCCGCAGGCTTCTTCCACACTGGTGAGCCCTGGGGGCCCTTCCGGACTTCTAGGAGACTTCCGGGGTCTCCGGAGAGCTCCTCCCCCACGGCAGGGGGGTCTGTGCCTGATAAAGCCGAGGGGGGGCACCTGTCCCCAGCCTCCGAGTCTCTCCTGGCTGCTCAGACTCTGACGAGTGCAGGGGTTGGGGGGGGGGGAGGGGGACAGGAGGTGTGTGGGGCTTCCGTGGGGCCCCTGAGACCCAGGGACGGGCTGTCAGGTCTGCTGTGCCCGTAGCAGCCCCTGGTCTGCAGTCTCTGCTGATTGTGGGGGGTGAGGCGGAGGCGACATCCCCACGTGGATGCCTGAGGCTGCCAGTCACCCCTTTTCCCAGTCACTGGGAATCTATCCTGGGGAGGTGGCACCTGGGGCAGAGGTGACAGAGGAACTGCTGTCACCTGAAGCTGCAAGGTCACAGAATACTCAGGGCTCCAGGTCTAACTGTCCACCTGCCTTGCTGTGAACAAACGCCTGCCCCGTCCCCCATTTCGCCCCCGAGAAAGTGGGGTGCCTGTGAAATCCAGGGGGAATGAAAGGCAAGGGGGGTGGCAGAGAGCAGGGGGAGCCCCGCGGGGGCTCAAGGGTGACCCCAGAGAGCCCCTGCCATGTGAGGAAAGACCACCTGGGAGCCCCCACGACCCCAGCCTCGGAGGACACACCTGGCCTAGCGGGTGGGTGAGGGGGCTCCTGGCGGCGCCGAGGGGCCGGGTGTGGGCAGGGCCAGCATCCATGCTCCACCCAGGGCGGCAAGACCAAGTGAGGTGCTTCTTCTGCCGCGGGGGTCTGCAGAGCTGGGAGCAAGGGGATGACCCCTGGACAGAGCATGCCAAGTGGTTCCCCAGGTAAGGACCCTGCAGGCCGCTCCTGGGGCGGGGCATGGGCCGGCTTTGCCTCCCCAGTCCTGGGGGGGGAGGTGAAATCCGGGAAGGGGGGGCCTTCTGGGGGCGGCCTTCCCAGCAAGTGCCTGACACTCAGTGAGCCCCGACTGCCCTGCGCGGGCCTGTGTGGGGTGCGCGGTGGCAGGCGGGGCTGGAGAGGTTGGTTCTCTGACAGCCGGGCCTGCAGCCCTGAGGCCTCTCAAGCTGCTTCCTCCAGGTGTGGGTTCCTGCTCCAGACAAAAGGAAGGGACTTTGTCTGCAGCGTCCAGGAGTCTTGTTACCACCCGCTGGGTTCCTGGGTGAGTCCTGCTCCCCTTAGGGCCGTGGCGGGACGGACGGTGAGGGTCCCTCCCCACCCCTGCCCCTGCATCTACTCAGGGCACAGATGTCCTCTGGCTCCTTTCAGGACCAATCGGAAGAACCCGCAGACTCAGCCCCCACCACCCCTTCAGGTGAGCCGTGAAGTGCGGCCCGTGCTCTGCTCCCCGGGCACCTGCAGCCCGCACTGTGGCTCGGGCCATCGGGTGTCCCCGTGCTGGAGAGCAGGCCAGGTGTGCTCAGCCAGATGTGAGGGAGCAGTGCTGGGCCCGCGTTGGGGGTAGGGGGCTGTGTGCGGGCGTTCCGTGTGTCTGGTGCCCAGGGGAGGCCACAGCAGGCCGCCGTGGGCGAGGCCGATCCCAGCGCTGGCGGCAGGGGTGGGAGGAGGAGAGGCCGTGCACCGGACGGCCCCACCTTAGCAGCGGTCACGAGCGCGCGGGGGAGCGGGGCTGTCCTGTCCATACCCACGCCCAGGACCTGGCAGGGCAGGGGTCCGAGAGGCTCCGGGGCTCAGATCCTGGCTCTCCTCTCTAGCCCTGTAGCAAGGGACTTCTGCTCTCTGGGCCTCGTTGCCCCGAGCTCTGAATTTGGAACTGAGCCTGGTCTCTGTGACGCTCTGGGAACAGCCCCTGACACCCGCTGGGGCTCTGTCTGCAGTGGCTTTGGCGATGACGTTTCCTATGTTTTCTGTGTGGTGGCGCCTCTGGACAAACGTGCTGGGAACAGCCCTCCCGTGACGGCCACAGAGGCCCCTGTGTTAAGGCGGCCACAGGGACTGCTCCCCCCCGCTCCCTGGGTCCAGTGCCCCTCCCCCTGCCTTGCAGATGCCAGGGGCAGGCAGGAGTGGCCTGCATGGAGCCGGTGCCCGGCAGTGCAGGCTGCCCTCTGCATGGGCTTCGGGCAGAACCAGGTACGGCGGCTGGTGCAGCGTAAGTACCTCTGGGCGGTGCCGGCCAGCGTATCCGCGTCCCAGCTGGTGGCCGACCTGCTCCAGGAAGATGACGGGGGCCGGGCTGCGGAGGCCAGAGGTGCGTGCCCGCCCCTGCCCCATGCTCTCCCCTGGCATACAGTTCCCACTGCCCAGGGGCCGGGGGGCCCGTCCTGGTGGCGTGGGCTCTGGGGGGTTCGGGCAGCATGGGCTCCGCCAGAGCCAGACCTCGCCTGTGGGGCCCCCTGGGTGGGGTCTCGCTTCCCCTGGGGGCTTCTAGTCTGTCCCACACCACCCACAGCTCCTGTCCACGTGGGTCCTGAGCTGCCCACGCCCAGAAGGGAGGCCCAGTCAGAAGGTGCCACAGAGCCAGGTGAGGGTGGGACCCCCCCCCCCCACCGCCGGGGGCAGGACCGGCTCCCCTGCACCCTGCCGGGGGAGGGCGCTCCTGGCCTGGCCCCCATACAGAAGGTGGAGGTCTCGGGGAGGGGGGGGGTGGATGTGGAGGAGCCCAGGCCCGGAGGGTGCGGCTGGTCCCCCCAGGAGCCCAGGACGCCCAGGAGCAGCTGCGGCGTCTGCGGGAGGAACGGACCTGCAAGGTCTGCCTGGACCACCCCGTGTGCACCGTCCTCGTGCCCTGCGGCCACCTGGTCTGCGCGGACTGCGCTCCTGTGCTGCGGCTCTGCCCCCTCTGCAGGGCCCCCATCCGCAGCTGCGTGCGCACCTTCCTACCCTAGGCCAGGTGAGTGGCCCCAGAGCGGCTCTCGCCTGGCCCCAGCAGGCGCCTCCCCGCGTGGGCCTCCGGGGTGTCAGCACGTGCCAGGGCAGTGACCCCAGCACACCCTGTCTGCTGCCATCTTCCCCCTGGGGCGCCTCTTACCTCCGGGGTGGCCAGCACTGCAGGCGGTGGGAGGCAGCCTCCTGACTTCTCCTGCCTCCCTGGCCTGGCCAGGTGTTGCTCACCAACCTGTTGCCTTCCCTTGACGCTCAGATGCTGGCTCTAGGTCCTTCTCAACACGCACCCTGGGCAGCCCCTGCCGCTCTACTTGGGCGCATTAGACCATACTGGCTGGCTGGGCCATCTCTGCCTTGATTTTCCTAGTGATCGGGGGATAATGCGTCCTGTCCAGCTGCGTGTGTGGCCTGAGCCAGGCCAAGGGGAGGATGGCTGTGGAGGTGTGTTGTCGCGAGAAAGGGACTGGGCAGAGACCTTAACCTGGGAGCCGAGGCCAGGCGGGAGTGCGAGATGGGGGAGGGAGGGAGGGAGGCCTCAGCCTTTGATTATCACGGGGGGCCTCCTCCTGGCTGTCCCCACCATGTGCCCCACCATGTCTCCAAGCATCTTCTGGGGGGTCAAGAGGCAGGGGAGGGAGCTCCCTGCAGCTGAGGTCCCTGGCCACTGGACCAGCCACCTGAGAGTAGCCCATCCATCTCTCCTTCTCTCCCAGGTGCTTCAGATGCTGGCTGCCTCTCGCGTCCCGTGGGGGGCTGCTGAGGATGACTGAGCCGGCGTCCAGAACTGGCCAGCCAGAGTCCCCACTCGCAGCCCAGGGAGGAAGGGAGCTGCAGACGGCTTGGCAAGGGGAGGGGGCGTGAAGGTGCTTTGACCGATGCTTAGGCGCTTTTGCAGATTTACAGTAAAGTGGCGGGTTTTCCCTGGACGGCACTCCGCAGCCTCTGTTCCAGCCGGCCCCCTCCTCACCAGCAGGGCGGCGCGGCCGCCCTCTCCCCAAATGCTGCCTTGCCTCCAACCCCCCTCTCTCTCCTCTTCCTTGATCTTGTGTCTCAGCATTGTAACGGGACTTCCAAGGGCATCTAGCCTGAGGCCACTTCTGAGCCTGAGCTTAAAATTCGGCTCCAGACCCCTGCCTCTCAGGAAAGGGGGTCTACAGGCGGCGCTCTTTTCTGCTCCCTACTTGGGGGCACCTTAGGGATGCTGTAGGACCAGGGTTTAATCCCTTCTGTGAATAGGGTCACTGGCTAATGACAAGGAAGCGCCTCGCTCTGTGGCGGAAGGGGCCTGTGGTCCTGGTCAAGCCAGGCCGCCCACCCCCAGGGTCCGTCAGCAGGGCACCTGGGGCGGGGTTTTGCCTGGGCGACCGCTCACAGCATCGTGTGTGGTGTTTAATCAGGAACCCCCGCTCAGGGCGGTGGGGGTGTCACTGTGGGTTTACATGGACCTCGAGGTGGGGTCACACCTTCCTGTCTCAAAGTCCTTGTGGTGGCCCCCCCAGCAGCGGTGCGGGCAGCCTCCGGGGGTCCAGCGCTGCCGTCCCAGGCGCACGAGGGAGGGCCGTCCCAGGCTGGCTGCGGGGGATGGAGGTCCCAGCGATGCTGCAGTCTTCTGTGTCTTTTCCTCGATTTTTTTAGAAAAAGAAGACAATAAGCTCTCTTGAGGCCGCGGCCATCCTCAGCTGGGCACTGGCCCTGCTGTCCTGGCTGGTGTCCGATCACCTGGCCCCGGGGGCAGAGAGGCTGGTGTCTCCTCCAGTCTTCGGTGGGCACTGAGGCTGGAGGTCACGCGCAGGAGGGACTGGTGCTTCCTCACTCACGCAGGCCTGTGGGGGCAGGGTGGGGGTGGGCAGAAGTCAGGGGGCCCCTGGGAGCCGCCCTTGGCACCAGGGCAGGAAGGCTCTTGCGTGGAAGGCTCCAGATGTCAGAGGGGCCGCCTCCCAGCCCCCGAGGGCTCCCAGGCCTTGGGCAGGGGCTCTGGCCGCCCACACGCCAGCAGAGTTTGGGCCATGCGGCTGGGGGTCGGGTGAGGGTGTACCCAGGCTCTGGTGGCCAGAGGAAGATTCCCCAGAGCCCGGTCCAGCCTGAGCTGCGTGTGCTCCGGGTGGTCGGCCGCCCTCCCCCCGGGCTCAGGGGCCTGAACCAGGGCTCCCCTGTCATGGGAATGGGACGCTCACTACCCCTGTGGCCCTCGGCTGAGATGGGCCTTCACCTATCGGGTAGGAAGGCTGTGGCTGCCCAGAGGGCTGGGTCCCCAGGGGGTGGCCACAGGCGTAGCGTGAAGGGCAGAACTGTCTCTGAGGGCCTGGGCATGACAGAGGACGAGCATCTCTATGGAGAAGGACCGCCAGCCGCCTCTCCTGACCCCAGATTTCAGGGTTATGCATGGGACCCAGCAAAGGCTACTTGAGAGGAGGTGGGCCAGCGGCCCAGGTGCCCCCACCCTGAGCCCGCAGTGTTCAGAGCCCTGGATAGATAAGAAACCAACACCCCAGATGTCCTGCCACAGTGAGACCCCGACAGAAGTGTCACAGCGCCCTCCTGGGAGGAGGCCTCTCGATGCCCCCTCGACCCCCTGGCACAGAACCATCCAGACCCACCTCCTAGACCCTGCTGGGCACTGAGCTCCAGGGAGTGTGGGCCAAGCCCCGAGCTGACCTTGACAAGTCAGGGATAGGTGGGGGAATGGACGGATGGACGGATGGACAGGCAGATGCCTGGTGAAGTTTCCTCAGGAAGAGAAGCCTCATGGCTGTGCTAACCCAGCCGGCTAGGCCCAGCCAGGGGCAGGCTCTGATGGCCACACTTACGAGGACGCCTGCTTGCACAAGAGGTTGGAAGGCTTTTCACTGACATGGTAGAGAAGAAATGGGTCAAATCCACCAATGAAATCAACTGTAAGAAATCAAGACCCAAATAAAACAAGCCCCAAACAATGGAAAAGATGACAGAATGGAGAACATGCCCAACCACAGGCACTCATGTGGGGAGGGCAGGGGTGAGACTGAGGGGCTCTGGGGGGAGGGCGGGGGCAGGGGTGAGACTGGGGGGCTGTGGGGGGAGGGCAGGCCTGGCACTGTCCCTCCGGAGGATGAACAGTGGGACTCCCCAGGGAAAACGTTCCAGTGGACGCTGACCACCTCAGCAGGGGGAGGTGGCCTGGGGTGACCGTGCAGGTTGACCCCCCAGGGCTGGTTCTCCTCCTAAAACGTTTGTTTTAATGTAACCGACACACGAAGCCCCTTCTGTTCTCTCTCAGCCCGCGAGCGATGGTCCAGGGGTCACACAGCACGAGAGCTGAGGGATCCGGGGTTGGTCCAGACTCGGCTCCCTGAGCACAGGGTATCATTCGGACACGCGGACCCCCAACTTCACAGCCACCTAACTCCTGGGAACAGAGGCTCTGAATCCCCAGGGAACCGACCCCAGGGAGGGTTCTGCTCACGGAACCCGTGGCCCCCGGGTGTACCCAGTCCCCCCCCACCCCGGCTTTGTCCCCTGCAGGGTCTTCCCAGGAAACCAGTCAGAGCCAGGGGTGATCAGGGCTCGCAAGTGTGCCTGAGCGTTCAGGTTGCCAATCAGAGGAAGGTCACGGGGGCTCACCTCTGTAAGCAGGAAGCCAAAATGCTGCCCAGATGCGTCCAGCCGGGGGACTGTGGTGGGGACAGCCACAGCCAGCAGGGCCGGGATGTCAGCTGCAAGGAGGCAGAGGGGCCCCTCCCTGTGGGTCTGAGGGTTCAGCCTTCCACCTGCAGCAGCTGTGGGGGCTGTGGGGGGGGCAACCCTGCAGCACGGGATCCCCGGGACCTGGGGTTTGGGGGTGAGCTGACCCCTGGTGCCCACAGCCCAGGGCTCCTCCTCCTCTCTTCTCAGGTGCCTGGGCCATCTGCCCCCTCCGCTCAGGCAAGGAACCCTGTGGGCACAGGGGTCCCTCTAAGGGGCGAGGTCTCAGGCTTGGCCAACAGCAGGCCAGGAGAACGCAGAGTCACCCCCTCTGTGCCTTCTGCTTCCCTGTCCCTTCCCCACTGCCTGGCGGGTCCAGGCCGGGTCGCTCAGGGGCTCTCGTGGGAGCCTGGCAGCCGCACACCAACAGCTGTCCTCCTCGGTGAAAACGCTGACCACATAGCAGCCATAGACGAAGCCCACAAGCTGAAAGACACCAAGAGGTCCGGACCAGGACTCGGGCAAGCTGCAAGGGCATGGGACAGAAGCCACAGCCCCTCTAGGCCTCAGTTTCCTTGTCTGTAAAGTGAACCAGGAGAGTGGACCCAAGGGGCTTCTTTAGCTTTGATGTACTGGGTGGCATCTGACCTCCCCTGTGAGGCTGACCGGGCCCCTGCAGGTGAGGGGTGGGAGGGGTCAGGGCTGGCCAACGGACAGGTGAGTCAACATAACCAAGTCCCTGCCTTATTTAGCAAGAGGATGAGACGCAGGCAGACAGAAGCGCTCAGAGGCGTGGCCACAGCCCAGATGGAGCCCCAGGAGGAACCCTCCAGCCACCGCCAGGGCATCCGGGGCCTCTTGTCTTAAGCAGCCAACCGCCAGGTTTCTCCTCCTTGCGGAGGGGCGAGGGGGCATCTAGAGGCAGCCCTGGCTGGAGAAGTCGGGGCTGGCCAAGCTGGAAGTTCCCAGGACCCAGCCCAGCGGGCCATCCTGGGCAGAGTGGACGGGGCTGGCCACCGCCACGAGGGCGTCAGGGGCTTGCTCAGGCAGAAGCTCCCCAGCCAGGCTCACTGGAGGTGCCCAGGGGAGAGGGCAGCCTGGCATTCAGTGTCCCATGGACACCCAGGGACCAGCCTCTGTGGGAGCAAGGGCTCCAGCGGAGACGGTGCAGGGCCCACGCTGCCCACGGCCCGCCTCTCCGCACTCTCGTGGCCCGAGCAGCGCTAACCACGCATGAATCACTCCTGAGCGTGTCCGGGAGCTGTGTCCTCTGTGAACGAGAATGAGGGACCAGCCCGGACTCACAGCCAGAGCAGAGTGGCCCCTGAGCAGGACTGCCTGTGCACAAGACAGCCACAGGGAGTCCCACGAAAGGCCCGCAGCCCCGTGTGCTCCCTTGGGAGGGCAGCCCCAACTCATCCAGGGGGCTCTGCAGAGGGAAGCAGTCACCTCTTCCCCAGACACTGGAACCCTGAGAGGCAGCTGAGGATGGTGAGGTCATGCCCCATGGCCTCTGAACCCTGCAGGTCAGACCTGCACCCTCAGGGGCATCACCGATTCTTGGAGCACCTCCCCTAGCAATGGTCTCCACCCCAAGGATGCAGCTCCGAGCAGGAGTCCGAGGCGGTGCGTCGGAGGTGCCCCACCTCCCCCCACAGACCTGCCTCCACATTCTCCACCCTCCGTGGTGCGGGTGGCGTCTGGGTTCCAACGCCCTCCAGCTTCGGGCGGCCAGTGGGGAGCCCAGCAGGCGATGGGAGGGAGACAGGAGGGCACAGATCCCTCCATCCCTTCTCTGCAGGGCTGCCTCCCGGGAGCAGGGGGGACTCTGCCTGGGTGTGACTCCTCCCCACACCCCTGCTGGCCAGGGCTATGCACACCGAGGGGGTGGGATACCCCGTGTGGTGCCCGGCATGGCACCCACACTTAGAACGGCCCCTTCACCCGTCCCCCGGAATTAACCTAATTAAGTGCACCCTCTCTGCCTTGTGGGACGCTGACCGCTCTGGGGTTTCACAGGGGAGCCCGCTATGGAGAAGCCGCAGCAGATCTTCGGAGAGAGGGTGGTGGGGGGACAGGAACGTGGCCAGCAGCATGGTCTTGGAAACAAGGGGCCTCGGGAAGGAGCTAGCCTCCCCAGCCTTCCTGGGAGTGGCTTGGCCCTCCACCAGCAGAGGTGAGACCCGAGGGGTCACTTAAGCTCTGGGTCTTGGTCTCCTCATCCACAGAACAGGCCCAACAGGCCCCCTTGATGTCGTGAGGGTGCTGTGCCCCTGCTCTGGAAGCCCCCGTCCTTCCAGGGGGCAGGTCGTGGGCCTCGTCTATGCTGACCCAGGCAAGCCTGTCTCCTCCCTATTGAAAGACAA
Source organism: Lynx canadensis (assembly GCF_007474595.2). Lineage (NCBI taxonomy): Eukaryota > Metazoa > Chordata > Mammalia > Carnivora > Felidae > Lynx > Lynx canadensis. The sequence continues at coordinate 830,596 of NC_044305.1, read as the reverse complement.
GCTTGAGAAGCCTTCCGACGCCGCAGTGCTGCTGGCCAGCAGCCCTGTGGCCCCGTGCCTGGTGTCCCTCCCTGGGAAGGGTCCAGGGCCAGGCGCTGACCGCGGTGCTGAAACCATCCCCCCAACACTGCTCTTTGTGCACAGGGTCCCCGGGGGAGGCAACCCCACGGCCACACCTCGGCCTTCCCACCTTCCGTCCGTCCTCCCTGAAGCCCCCAGAGGCCCACAGCACTCGCAGACCCTACCCCGTCCACACTGGGCACGCAGCCTCCTCTGGCTGGCTCTCTCCCCGCCAGCCAGACCGCAGGGCCAGCTCAGCGCCTGCCTCTCCGAACTCTCCAAAGCAAACAGCAGAGGGCTGGCTCCTGGAGGCAAAGCTCGTACCAGCTGACTGGTATTCAGAAACCTGCATTTCATTAACGGGATGCCCAGCCCTGCGGGTGAAGGGTAATCACTACCAGGTGTCCCTGTCTCTCCCATCCGCACGCAGAATTCTCCAGCACCAGAACCAGCGGAGGCATGTTGGAGACTCCCCCGAGAATCTTCATTTGTTCTTCCCCACTTTCCTTTTCATTGCCCTTTTACAAACTCTGTAAATGACTTCAGAAGTGCTGATGAATATCCCTGCCAAGTTCCCTTTCGAGGAAGGCACCTGGGTTCCCATGTGTTTTCACGTAACCGTGGCCCTCATTTGGCAGCAGTGAGCGAGGCACATGGGGACGGGGTCCCCAGCACCAAAGGGAAGGCCGGGTCTGTTTCCTGGCTATGGGGCTGCACCCCAAATGCCCCACAGTCGGATTGTCCGTGGGGCCTATAAAAACTGGGGCGGAGGGAACCCTGGAAGTACGCAGGCCACCTGAACTGCCGTGTTTTCTCACGCCACAGACCACCACGAACGGGCACGGATGCCACAAGTCATGGATGGCCCTGGATTTGAAACTCACTTCCAGTACCAGCCGCTGGCTCAGAACCCGTGCTACAAACCCGACATCCACCCGGACACCCCCGTGCACACCAGGCAAAGTCAGGAGCCTCCAGATCCGGCCAGTCCCCTCTGGTGACTGCATCAGGTTTTGTCGGCCTTCTGTGACCCACGTGGGCCCAGGGAGAGTGGCCTCCTCAGGGCCACCACAGCCTGCACAACACGAAGCTTCAGAAAGGGGCCTGGGTCGGCTGGTCCCCGCGGGGCAGCCCTCTGCCGCGGGGGTCCTCCAGGAGCCAGAGCACATACGTGGAACCCTGAGGAATTGCTTAGTCGTTGTGGGCTGAATCACATCCTCAGAGACGTGTGTTCACGTCCTAACCCCAGTACCTGCGAATATGACCCTGTCTAGAAACGGTCTTTTTAGATCCGATGAAGTTAAGAAGAGGCCACACCAGGGGCGCCTGGGTGGCGCAGTCGGTTGAGCGTCCGACTTCAGCCAGGTCACGATCTCGCGGTCCGTGAGTTCGGGCCCCGCGTCGGGCTCTGGGCTGATGGCTCAGAGCCTGGAGCCTGTTTCCGATTCTGTGTCTCCCTCTCTCTCTGCCCCTCCCCCATTCATGTTCTGTCTCTCTCTGTCCCAAAAATAAATAAACGTTGGAAAAAAAAATTAAAAAAAAAAAGAAGAAGAGGCCACACCAGATTAGGGCAGACCCTAACGTCATCGACTGCCGTGATTTAAGGAAAAGGGGACAGAAACTGGACGCAGAATGCACACAGGGAGAAGGCTGCGTGAAGACAGAGATGTGTCCACCAGCGAGGAACCACAGTGACACCGGCAGCTGACAGACCCTCCCTCAGCGCCCCCTGCAGGAACCAACCCTGTTGGACGCTGGCCTCCGGGTCGGAGAGAATAAATATCTGTTGTTTCCAGCTGCCTGTTTTCAGTGCCTTGTTACGGGGACCCTGGGAGACTCCCAGGTGGAAAGCCAGAAATCAGTCAGAACTGGCCCACGTGGCCTGGCCACACAGGGGGCAGCGGGGACCCTGTTCAGGGTGGAGCCCGGCATGGGCTTCCCGACACCGGGCCCTCTCCCTTCTCTGCACAGGGAAAGCGCCTGTGCACAGCCCCACCGCTGGCTCTGGGAGACGCTCGATGACCCCACCTTTCTCCAGGGACCTCCAGGCTGTCTGGACCATCTCTGAGTTCACAGTCTCATCTGACACACGCATCCGCGGATAAGGCAACCCCCCCCCCCCGCCCCTGAAAAGACACACTCCCGGAGAGACCTCCAACTGTGATGCGCCCCAGGGCTCTGCCCCCAGAGAAGTGAGCACAGGAGAAGCCCCAGGCCCACTGGGTGGGCACCCCGACGCTGGGCCAGGGTCAGCCCACGGATGGTGGCACCTGGAGAGAAGACACACACCCCAGGGGACGTTCCCGGAGGCTGTGAGCGGGAGGGGCTGGAGCCCACATGGGGGCTTTCCCCCGCACCAGCTCGGTGATGGGGTCATGCTCATGGTCACGGGCTCTGCTGACCAGGCACGTATGTTCACAGCCACCAAGCCCTGAAGGAGGACATGTTATAATTGTCACCTCCTCCTTCCCTTTGGCCTCCTCCCATCCCTGAATGGGGGGGGAGGGAGGTTGGGACACAGCCTCTTCTGGGTCCTAGCTCCTTGCAGCTGGCCGTGTGGCCTCAGGTCAAACTACGGCCCTTCACCTTCCTCTTCTTCAGATGGGGAGACGATGGGGACAAAGGGTTTCCCCAAGTGATAATCCAGAGACTTTGGGCCTTGGAGGAAGGTGGGACTCTGGGCCCCATCTGTGTTGTCACTGCAGCAAGGAGCAGCACAGGGAGCCTGTGCTCCCGCAGAAGCCCCCAGTCCGTCCCGGTGCACCTCCCCCTGAGCCCACGCCTGTGGGGCCGTCTCCCACCCTGGCTGGAGCTGTTCTGTGCAACACTGACATTCTCCAGAAATGACCAAGTGTGACGTCCGAGGCAGGGTCACAGAGGCACCGCAGCCCCCTCGTCTCCCCCTCGGACGGCTCGCCCCGGGGGGACGAGCCCTGGGGAGAGTCCGGGGGCGAGGACCTGAGGCCGCCTGCCGACTCCACGTGAGCGGGCCAACTTGGGGACCGTCCAGCCCCCATCCAACCTGCGGGTGACCCCGGGCCTCGGCCGACAGCCTGATCGTAGCTTCGGGAATGGCCTGGAGCCAGAACCAGCCATTTAAGCCATTTCCGGATTCCCCGACCCGCGTAGAGAGTTACTGTTTCGAGCTATGATGCTACTCCAGCCGTCCACCAGCACTGTGGCTCCCAGCGGGTCACCCTCGCTGCACACACCGGGAAAATGAGTGACATCAACCACGCGGAGTGGCGGTGCACGGTGTCCCCCACCCCAGTCGAGCGCCCTTCTCCATCGATCTCAGACTCTCCCCTTACAGCAGGGCCCGTGAACGCGGGTAAAAGCACTTCGGCTACACCTTCGCGGGCCTCTCACGGAGACTTGGCGTCTCTGTGCCGTGAGCAGACAGCAGACCCCAGTTCTGCAGAGGCCCCCGCGCCCCGCGAGGCTGGTGAACCACCCTCCATCCTGCACATCCTGTGGCCAAAGCACACAGGTGGGGGCGGGAGTGTCATTCCTCACCTGTGAGGCAACGACGGGGGCCCTTGGGGAGGTAGAGCTGGAGAGTCCCCCCACCCCTCCCCTTCCCTGGGCTCACCGCCACCAGGATCCACAGGGCCTCTTTGTAGCCGTGCTCCAGGGCACAGGGCGCAGCCGATGCCCGGCACCAAGGCCTGGCCGTCCAGGGGCCACCAGGAACGGTGCCGGGGCAGGTGGAAGGTCAGGAGCTTGCTGTCCCGGGGGTGCGGGTGGGACCAGAGACACTGCTCGCCCACCCACCCCCATGGGTCCCCAGAAGGGTGAGGGGTGTCCTGCCCTCCTGCCTGTCCCGGCCCCACCTGCTTGGGCCCCAGCCAGGGAGGCAGGGACCCCCAAGGTGCTCTTAGCCACACCCTCCCTCTGCTTGCCCGGACTCCCCTTCCCCCGCTCTCATCCCCTCCTCCAGGAAGGCCTCCCTGTCCAGGTCGGACCCTGTGTTCTCGCAGCACACCGGCCCCTCTTTCACGTCTCTGGCCATCGCTGCCAGTTTAGGGGTCTGAACTGACGTCTGTCTTCCCGACCCCACTGCCCCAGGTGTGGCCCCACGAAGCACTGGCCGGTCTGCCTGCTGCCCACCTGGAGGCAGACCCTCCCCCACTCCTAGCTCTCGGGACCTACTCTGAGCCCCAGGCAAGTGTGAAATACAGCATCACGGACAAAGTGCCCAAAACAGCCGCTCGGGAGGTGTTCACACCAATGCTCCCAGCAAAACATGGAAACGTGGCTTGGATGTGGTGTCCCCCTCCTCCAGGGGGAGGCCGGTGGGTTTTACCAGCATTTGAAGGAGCGGCCGGACTGCCCGGCCCCCTCCGAGGTGTTCCCACCCGCGGCTTCCGCTCCCAGGCCGCCTGCCTGCCCTTCAGATCCCCAAACCCTCGCTGAGCCGCCCCTGCGGGCCAGAGCCGAGAACAGACCATGGGGGAGACGGTGACGAACAGGCAGGCCTGACCACACCCCTCCGATTTACTCACCTTTGACAGCCCCCCGTTTCCAGGTAGAAGCAGATAATGAAGACATTCCAGGTGACCCAGACGGCCGCCCACACGGCGTGCCAGGAAGCCGAGGGAGGCTGGGGGTGGACAAGACGAGCTCAGCTCTTGGTGGGGAGGGGGGGCCGTGGAGGAGACCTGGGGGCTCTGCTCCCCCAGCCGGGCACCCGCAGACTCCATTCGCAGGATGACCTCCCCCAGCCCGCCACGGGACAGGTGTCAGGGTGGAGCCGCTCAGTGCCGGGCTCGGCGGCTCACCCTGCCAGCCCTTCAGGTGTCAGCAGAAGGGCACGGCAGGGAGACCTTCCCTCTGTCTGTCCGCGACGTCGCCCTGGGCTGGCCCACTGCCCGGCCCTTAATAAGCGGCGTCGCCGGTCACGGCACAGCTGCCTTCATCGCAGCTTGTACCCCAGGGTCCAGAGGAGGCCCACGGACTTAGTCACACGCGTGTCGGGAAGGAGGCAGCTGAGGGCAGAGCTCGTGTGCCCCCTGCCTCACGAGAGCCCGTCCAGCCTGACCAGGCCGCCGAGGGTGCGGGATTCAGGCCTGGAGCTCCCGGTCAACCCCCTGGAGGATGGACACACAGACCCTCGGCCACTGAGGGGTCAGGGACCCGGCGGTCCCACCCATGAGGGCGGAGGAAGCCCTGGCCAGGCCCAGAGGGGTGTGGTGGGCGGGGAGGGGTGAGTGGAGGGACTGACAAAGCTCTGGAGGTGGCGGGGGGAGGGGCAAGCATGAAGGGCTGACGCCGTGACGGGTGACCCCACGGGGCAAGGAGACAGAGAAAGGCCCACACGTGTGCACACACACGCAAGCTCACACACACACAAGCTCACGCGCACACAAGCTCAGGGGCACGGCTGGCCGGCACTATCTGCTCTAGACACAGAACGAAACTACGTTCTGAGCCCCAGGCCTCCTCTTCTGCCCAGAAGACCCTAAGCAACGGGCTGGGACGCTGCCCTGCCTCCGTGCCCCTGCCCGTGCCACGCGCCCGGGGGAGGCCAGTGAGGACGGCCCCCAAGACCCCTCCCCCTCCGCCTCCACGCACCAGGTCACCGCTGGCACCGTTCTCTGAGCCTGGGCTGGATGTGCTCCTGCAGCTCGGGCAGGGTGTCAGCACCCCGGTGGGGCTGTGGGGGGCATCTTTTCCATTTCTGAGCCGTGCGCCAGAAGGCTCAGCGCCGTGGCGCTGCACGGCCCTACGGCCTCCCTCAGGGCAGGGAGAATGTGAGCGATTTAGCTCAGCCGCCTGCTGAGCCCAGGCTCCCCTCTCGTCCGTCCGTGGGTTGGGCGCAGCGTGGGGAACCTTCACAGCGCACTCCGGCCGGCTCAGAGCGGCCAAAGTTCAGGCTACTCTTCGAGAGGGAGGCGCCCAGAAGAGATGCTCAGGACTTCGTCCACTAGCTCGGTAACAAGAAAACTCTCACGCTTATCAAAGAGAAAAGAAAAGCCACAGGACCCCCCCCCCCCCACGCGCCCCTACCCCACATGCGATGCCCAGCTCTCCCCCTCTGCTTCCCCTCCAGGGCGCAGAGGAAGCACGGGGGTGGCCAGGACAAAAGGCTCTTTAGCTGGGGCCTGCCCGGCCATGTGGGACACACTCTGTCCCAGCCCTAGACCCTCCTGGCTGAGACCCAGAGTCTTCAGAAAGTGACCCTCCCCACCCCCCCCCCCGCACCGACCTGCCCCGTCCAGGGGAACCCGCTGCCCTGGGGCCAGGATAACCTTTCTCCCTTACCTGCAGGTGACCTCTCTGGGGCCCGCTGAGGTGCCCCCCTGTGCACTGGCCACTGCGGAAGTGAGACAGGCAACATGACCCTCCCTGAGCCATGTGAGCCCCGAGGCCACATCCCTCGCCCGGTATATCTATTTCTGCTGCCCTCCTCCTGGGCCGCACATCAACCCTGACTGCATCCCACACGCCAAACTCAGCACGTGGAAACCGAAGTCACACTACCCACAAAGCAGCACCACTTTCTGACATGCAGACTGCAGACCTGATCAGCCCGGGCTCCTCACCGTCCTTCACCCCGTAGGCCTTTTCTTCCCCTTTCCTGCTTCCCCCACCCACCCCCAGGAGCCTCCTAAGGAATTCCTGCCACTGAGGGAGCCTCCCACCGAAAGACACGGGGACACTTCTGCTCTGAGCTGCTGTAGCTCCCTATTGCTGGTGGAACAGTCCTCGGGCCTCTAGCCTTTTGTGAAGCCCAGAGGTGTCTCCCAGCCTTGCCTGTCCAGCACAAACAGTCCACCTCCTGCACACAGCCCGTCACCCCCACCCCTCAGGCTTCCAAAGTACGAAGTGTGTGTCCACAGGAAACCCCCACGTGGGACACACCAGCCTTGTACCTCAGCCCCCTGCCATTTCTGCCAGCGACCCTCACCCCCAGGCGAAGGACAGGGCCCCACGGGTGCGGGACAACTTTCTGCTTAAAACTTCATCCTCCCTGGGTCTTTGAGCTTCAAGGGGAGGGAGTCCCCTGCCCAGCTGAGCCAGAAGCCTGCCCAGCCTGACCTCAACAGAGCAGTATTTCCTTTCTAAGAAGGGCCCCATCAGTATCTGCCCCCCAGGCCAGTGGCCAGGGATCTTGGTTTAGTGTCCCCCACCCCACCCAGGGCCCCGGGAGCAGCTCTGAGGGCAGAACGGGACCTTGGCGAGGGCCGCCCAAGTTCTGAGACCAAGCTCTGAATCGGGGACCAGCTCACCCTCAACACGAAAGGCTCCCAAGCCCTGGGCACCAGCTCCCACCCTCTACTACCTCCGAATCTCTCCAGTCCTGGGGAGGGACCAGGGCCAGGCCAGGGTCTCCCGCGCTGAAGTCCCCCTCCCTCCCCCCGCCCCAGGCACCCTGCCCAGTGGTTTTTGTTCCTTACAGGCCCCTTCCAGGCGGCACCTGTCCCCGCTGCGTGTCCGCCGCTGCCGCTCGGGCCCCCATGCCCCCCCCCCCCCCGCCACGAGCGCACCTGGGGTCGGCAGAGGGGCCATCGGGGTCGCGCACAGGACACTGGCTCCTTGCCTCCCCTGGGTGGCGGCCCCAGAAGTGCTCGGTACCCCCCACCCCCACCCCGAGGCAGGCTCAGACCAGCAGGCAGGGCTAGGGGAGGCGCAAGGAGCCTGGATCCCCCCGGGGCGCTGGGAGCCCGGACCTGAAGGCTAGAGTCCACTCACCAGCTGGAAAGTGTGGAGGAAGACGATCTTGTGGCGCCCAGAGCAGCGACCCATGGTGCTGCCTCCGAGCCTGGGCCCTGAGCCACCCGTGCACCCGGTGGGGGGCGCCCGGGCCAGAGCCCCCCCCCTCCCGCCACCCCCCTCTCTTGTCCAGCCCTGGGGTCCCGGGCCCGCCCCACATACTTGCCCGCTGCCAGCCAGGTCCCACCCCCCAGCCCCACCCCCCCAAGATGTCTGGGGCCCAGCCCCGGTTCCCCCCACACCCCCACCCCACCGCTCAGCTCCGCCCCTCCAAGTACCTTGTCCCTGGGTCCCTCTGGGGGCCTCGCTCCAGTTGAGGAGGGACGGGGACCCCCTTCTTAAAGGGGCGATGGCGCGGCTCCTCAGGAGTTTGGGCCAGAACCCAGGCCCCAGACAAATCCAGGAAAACCCCAGCACTTCCCTCCTCTGCCCCCCCGCAGGGTGCCCTCCCCATCAACCTCCCCCTCGTGGACCCGCAGGTGCACCCCAGCCCCCAGGCTCCTGGGCCAGGTCGGGAGCTAGAGGTCCCCCTCCTGGGGTGGAGGAGCGGGAGGCGGGTGGGATCGTCCACCAAGAGCTCACCAGCCCACAGAATATGGGGAGACCTGGAAGTGGGGTCTGCTGCAACTGTGTCTGGGCCAGGGCAGGGTCAGGCTGGAGGGAGAGGACGCTGGGGAGCCCTCAGCATCGCAGGCAGCCTTGAGGCACGCGTCTTGTGTGTTGGAGGGAGGGCTGGGGGATCACCCTGCTGCGCAAAGCCACGGAGGTGGGACGGAGCAAGGTTTGGGCAGATGGGAGAAGGGATGCAGGCAAGGTGGGATCCAGAGGCTTTGCACACACTGGGTTGGACTTCATCGCTCAGCCATAGGGAGCCACTGGAGATCGAGATCGGTGTGAGCCGTGATCAGCCTGCCTCAGGAAGTGAATCTTAGGCTGGAGCCAGGGGGTGGTCCTGGCGGGGTCCCAGAGAGGAGCCTCCTGAACAGAGGAGCACGTGGGGGGAGTGGGGAGGAGGGCCCACCTCCAGGGCAGCACAGCAAGCGACACTTCAGCTTCAGGCCGTTGATCTTGGCTCCAGGGGGCCAGGGCCAGAGGGTCCCAGCTCCCTGGTGACGGCAGGGACAGTAAAGGCCTTGCAAGGCTGGGCAGCGCCATCAGGCAAAGGGGAACCTTCGAGATCACTCCCTGAACATCTACTCCCAGGAGCTCTGAGCGCCCCATTCACAGGGGAACGACTGAAATCAATTCAGTTGACCCCTCCCACGGGATTTACAAAGCACTGGGAGTTTTCAACTGTATGATTTTGGTTGACGGTCCCTGAAAGCATGTGGGGCAGAGGTTATCAGTCAGTTTAACAAAAGGGCAAGGTCAAGTTCTCCTAAGGTCTCCAGCACAGGGGAGACAAAGGCACAGCAGATCCCGAACCCAGGCTCTGTTGAGGGGTGCAGAGCTCAGATCCCAGTAAATAGGAAAGGTTGGGGGGACAGGTTGGTGGAGGGGTATTTGCTGATGGAAAAGGCTGGGCTAGGGCAGCAGAAGGGGCCTCTGAAGCCCTCCCCCGCCATGAAGTCCAGCTCCTGACGCAATGACTCAGCAGACTGGGAGTGGGGTGTGGGGCTCTACGGGGGACAAGACCACACTTGGGAAGCTTGGACTCACCGCCCAAGGTCTTTGACCTTCTTTGCAAGTCTTGACACTTTAAAACACAGCGAGTAAAGGGGCCTCGTAGAAAGATGTTCATCAAAACCTTTTCAGTGAAAAGCACAGGTGGGAATACACAATGGGGCCTCTCAAAGTCAGCATCGCGGACATCATGGGGCAGTGGCTCTCTGCTGCGGGGGTCCTGGGCGCTATGGGGGTCCAGCAGCATCCCTGGGCTCTTCCCACTAGATGCCAGTGGCATCCCCCCAGCCAGAACAATCAAACATGTCTCCAGGCGGAGCCAAATGTCCCCTGGGACAGCCCTCACTGCTGTAAAATGTGGTCCCAATTTTCTCAAAAGGAAGGTGCCATGTAGGCTCCTGGACGACACAGATCCAGGGGTCCAGGGGACGGGATGGCAGGTCTGGTCACCAGCTGACAGTGCATAAGCCCTTGGGCCCTGGACCTTGTCCCATCGGTGCCAGGGCGCGTGGACGATGGCTGTCACCGTGTCATCTGCGGACAGAAGAAGGGACAGCCCAGGGCCCACACGAGAGGCTAACTAACTGCCCGTTGTTCCCAACAAGTATCTGGAAAGGGTACTTCCCACCCTGGTGGCTGGAATCCCAGACCGGAATCCTGCACCTGCTGGTGGGGATGTGAAAGTAGAAAACAGGCCACCGCCTCGAAAGGTTAACCTTACGGTTACCATGGGAACCAGCGATCCTCCTTCTAGGCATTCACCAGGGAGAATGAAACACCCACACAAAAGCTCGCGCGCGGATGTTTGTAGCAGCGTTATTTGTAACAGCCCAAAGAGGAAACGGCTGAAGTGTCCCTCAACAGATGAACAAACTCCTTGAGATGAGGTCTTTCCAGAACAATAGAATAGTCCTCCGGTGTAAACAGAAGTCAAGTGCTATACAGACTATGTTGTGGGTGAATGTCGAAAACAGCGCATCTAGTGAAGTAAGTCCCAGAGACGGTCTGCTCTCCCACTTGAGCTCGAATGCCGGGCAACGATGGAGCCCGCTGGCCTCCTCCTGCAGGGGTGGGGGGGGGGGCATCAGTTGAGCCATCACTGTTCCAGCAATTCCAGTGCTGCTGGAGGGGCTGGGGTCTAACACGGACCTCTGATGTGTGGGGTCTGCACGGGGTCCGTGGTGTCCTTACACCCCCACCCCACTTGCCGTGGTGGGGCGCACGCGGCTAGGGCAAGGCAGGGGGACCCCAGAGTGCAGAGTCACCGTTTTACAGATGACCAGGCTCGGACCTGCCCAGGTCACACGGTGGGCGGCGCTGCACCGCGTGGGGACCCCGCCACCTCTGGGCGGTGAGATTCCGGGTAGCGCCTCATCTCCTGTGCCTTCTGGCTGAGCAGTACGGTTCCGGTTCTAGCAAGCTGAGCAATGCCTCACCCTGCATAGACCCCCAGATGAGAAGACCACAGACGGAGACCCCCAGCTGCCTCATCGGATTCAGGGCAGCCAGAAACCGCAACGTGGTCAGTCATAACTAAAGGAGAGAGATGGGCGGTGTCCAGGCCCCCCCACCCGGCGGTGCAAGGGGCTGGGGGGACAGAGAGGAGCCTGACACCCAGCAAGGACTCAGTCATCAAAGTGGGGCGGGGATCATCAGCACTGCCCACGGGCTTAGGCGAACGGGGAGGCAGGAGGGAACAGGAAGGTGGAACTAGGACAGCCGGGCGACACCCCTGGTTTCCAGATGCTCAGTGCGTGTGGGGCTGTTTCTTCCTGGGGAGGAGCAGTCACGCTCAGAAGGCCGGCAGCTGGAGGCTGCAGGACACCAGGGCTCTGCGGGCCAGGACCACGTGTGCTCTCTCTTTTCCTTCCGGAGTAACCGGGGTGTATTAACTTGCTACGGTCGCTGTAACAGTCTACTACCAACTTGAGGCTCAAGGCAGCAGAAATTTGTTCCCATACAGATCTGAGGCCGAAAGTTCAAAATCCAGGTGTCGGTGGGGTGGTGCTCCCCCCAGAAGCTCTGGGGGGGGGGGTCCATCCTCGACTTCCAGCTCTCATGGCTCCTGACGTCCCCGGGCTTGTGGCCGTGGCCTCTGTCTCTGTCCTCAGGGGGCATTTCTTCTCTGTCTCTCCCCCGAGTCTCTTATAAGGGCACTTGTGAGTCCATTAGGCCCCGCCCAGGCAACACAAGACAATCTCACAACGGGACCCTTAATTCAATCACGTCTACAGAGATCTTTTTTCCAGAGAAGGTCGCATTCACAGGCTCCAGGCATTAGGAGACAGCAGGAGAAGCCCCTGTGCCTGGGCTCCCGGGCATGGCCATCAGCGAGGTCTGTGTGGGGTCAGCTCACCGCGGCTGGAGGAACCCCTCCACCACCAGCTCACTGGACGCTGCTGTCACCAACCTCCATTGCCGCACACACAGATGTTTTCAGATGAAACTGGGAGAAATTTCTAGCTATCGACAGCCCCTCCCAGAAGAAGAGGCCGATCCCCAGAACCGCATGGAGGGGCGGCTTGGCCCCTCATCTGCACCGGATAAAAGGCAGCCCGATGGGTGGGCTGTCGATTCTGCTCTTTCTTCGAAAGAAAACGGCTTTGTCTTTTGTCCAGTTTCCTGCACAAGAGCAAAGAGAAGGAGCCCTTTCGAGTTGTAGCTGGACTCAACATCTCCGTCCTGAAGGAAAAGTACCCCCCTTCACCAGCAGCATCTGGTGTGTTTCCCGCATGGACGGGCTTGTGCCCCTGAACCTCAGGGGGGCCCAGGACACGTGCTCCTGGCAGCCTCGTAGGGACCGAGGGCCCAGCCCGCGTCCCTTGTAGTTCTGCCGACAGACAGCAGGAAGCCAAGCCCTGGAGTTGCTGGGCCTCCATTTCTGGTGCTTTCTGGTCCCTGGGGCCCTGGTGCAGCCTCTCCCCGGCCTGGCCAGCACCTCTCTGCCCTCCAGCTCTCACCCTCCGGGAAGAGGGGACACAACCTTGAGCAAACTTGGAGAGGGCTCTTGCTGAGCCGCATGCACGGTGGCCCTGGGAGTGCCTGGGGCTCCCGGTGCTCCCCCCCCACCCCCCGTGGCCAGGGGACCTGAGTCTGGAGCTCAGACCGCAGGGTCTGCCTAGCTCACCTCGTCTGCCCCCCAGCATGGCCCCAGCCTCCCCCTGGGCTGAGTGTCATCGTCACGTCTCACACTGTCACGGGCTGTTGCCGCAGTGTGCCTGGGCTGGTACAGGTTCACACGGACCACCTGACACGTGAGTCGGGGACCCAGCACACCGCCGTCTGCTTCGTCTGACGTGCTCTCCGCGGGCCCCCGGAGGTGATGCCTCCTCTGAGGTGAGGACCCTGAACCTCGGGGACATGAGCCGGGTCCAGGGTCACACGGTGGCGGGAAGCAAGCGGGTATCAGCTGCCGTGAGGAGCCTCACGTGGGTGACAAAAGACCTCAGGCCTCCCTGTGGCCCAGGGGCACTCTCCGCCCCAGCCTTGACCGGGATGCATTTACGGTTCCCGATCTGCCCGTCACTGGCCACGTTGGCCTGGGGTCAGTGAGAGTCAGTTAGTGGCTCTTTGTCTCTCCTGAAATGTCACCGCCCCCCTGTCCCCCCCCCCCCCCCCCCCGGCCACGAGCCTGTGGCTCATCTCCCTTCCAGGCCCCCGGTGCTGTTCCTGTCTGCACACTAGCCCCTCGGGTCTTCCCAGGTGCTCCAAACGGGACATGCCCACACCTGGACCTACACCCCTTTTTCTCCCTGACCCCAGGCCGAGTCCCTGCCTCTCCTGACAAACCACCTGTCTCTGCCCCTGTCCCTTCTTCCTTCCAGCGGCAGCCGAGGCCGTCGGAAAGTAGAAGACGCAGGCAGACCCCTGCCCAGCTGACACCAGCCTCTGTACGCTAGCTGTCACTGAGTGGCTTCATGCTGGGTCCTGGGGGCACAGAGGCCACTGAGGCGGGCTGCCTGGAGGTGCAAGGTTGTGGACTGGTCGCTCCCCAGTGTCTCTCCTTCTGGCTCCCCAGCTCCTCAGACTGCTGTTTGGTATCCTTCCGGTCCTGGGGAAGGAGCCTCCCCCTGGGGCCAGAGCTTGGGGCTCAGATGCGGTAGGTGAGCACACACCATCCTCCGGGCCTGTGATTGGCTCAGAAGTGGACATGTGACCAGAGCCAGCCTAGTGGCAGGGAGTGCCAGGGATGCTGGATGCGAACCAGGGATTTTGCAGCCTCAAAAGCTGCATCTTGGGACCTTAGGAGAAAGAAGAAACTGCGGAGCAGACACAGAAAGAAACCTAGTTCTCGACAATACCGTTGAGCTGTTGGACCAAGCCTTGCCTGAAAGCCAATTTACCACTGGGCCTTTCATCACACGAGTCAATGACTTTGCTTTGTTGTTTACGCCATTTGGGGTTGATTTTCTGTGTCTAGCAACTTGAACCTAGAAGCATTCCTGACTACGAGGGGCGAGGGAGGGGCTGAGGCAGTGCGTGTGGGTCCTCACCGCCTGGGCCCAGGATCTGAGCCATCAGGCCTGCCATCAGAGCAGCTGGCCCGGACTCCGCACATTCCCCGCTGTGATTCCTCGGCCAGTGTGGACGAGCATCGCTCAGCACAGCTGCAAGCTCCTCGGGGCGGAGAGTGGAATGATGGCTCAGGGTTTTCGCCAACAGTCGCCCCTCCGCAGCCGCGCACAGCCTCTCAGATCAGCAGAGCCATGCTCTCCGGCATCCCTTCTGTTTCCTTGTGCCCCGGGCCCCAGTTCGTCCTCAGCAACTTTCAGAGGCGTGGCAGAGAGTCAGATGGGGCTGGGCCAGCCAGGCCCTTCTCCACAAGGGGCTGAGTCCTCCCGCCCGGCCGGCCAGAGGCAGGATCCCCGCAGCCCCGGCCTGGAGAAACCCAAACCCCTCTCACCGTCTTCCCTCCAGGTGCAGGACGGACCCGGTGGCGGAGAACCACAGAGAACACACACAGGGGTCCTCAGGAGGGGACGCACGCTGCCCAGCGCGCCTGTGCTCAGCCTTGCCAACCGGGAAGGAGATGGAGCCCAACACGGCAGCGACGTGCATGTGTGTTTATAGCAGGACGAAGGCCAGCGGCCTGGGGGGCACGGCACGGAGAGGCCGTGAGAAATAGGCATGCTGACCGCCGGGCACTCGGTACACAGATTCTGGGAACGACGGGTGAGAATCTCCCGGAACTAACCCAGGCTTCCACTCGGAGACCTAGGCCATAAAAACACACGAGTGCAGAGAGGTCACTGCCCCCGGACGTCCAGCAAAGCGCAAGGATGAAGCAAACTAATAAGAAAACGATAGCGACGATAGCAGAGGGCCCAGTTAGAGAAGCCGTGACGTCACATGTGCCCACGGTTAGGAAGGCTGAAGTTCCGCTGTAAACAGGCCCGGGGGGAGTGCGCAGTGCAGGATGTATGCTTACCGGGAAAAACTAGTGAGGTAGGTCCGCCCCAAACTTCTTGCCACGGCCACCTCTGGAGGGGCCCGCGCGGGAACCCAAGAGGCCCCGGATGACGCCCTAGGGCTGCAGGCTGTGTCCTTCCAGCTCTGTGAGGTCCCCGCCTAGCCACATGGGTGAGGAGGCTCTCAGCCTCAGCCCGTTCCCACCCAGGACCTCTGGCTTGTGGCTCGAACCTGCTGTGATCTTGGAGCAAAGTGGGAGGCAGCGGTTGGGGCATAGGAATCTGTCCCCAGGCGCCTCTGGGTGAGGCACACGGAATGATAGGGCGAGGCGAAGGCACGGGGCTGGCCTTCCCAGACCATGAGGCGGGCCGGACAGGGCAGGGAGGAGGACCCAGAAGAATGAGCACGATTCCCACAAGCAGAGAGTTGGGGGGTGGGGGTGGGAAGGCCTGAGTTCCAGGACTGCAGGGGCAGGGCTGTCACCAGACCAGAGCCTGAGCTCCCTGGCGGCCTGGAGACTGACTATGGTGGGCAGCATCTGGGCAGGAAACTGAGTGAATTCCTGGTGGCAGTGGGTGAGCCCAGGGGCCGGGGGGGGCACAGCGGTTCTGTGCCAGAGAAACCTGGGCCCAGTCCCACACCACCAAGCACAAGCTGTGTGATCTCACGTGAGACACTGCCTCTCTGAGCCTCCGCCTTCTGCCCTGAATGCTTCCCACTCCTGGGGCTAGAAGGGAGAATTGCAGGGAAGGAGCCTGGCCTCTACAGATGATGGGGCTGTGCCGTCAGCTCTCACGTCTAGGCATGGCCCAATACGGTTTGGGGCTCTTTTTGGCTGTGGTCATGGTGACCCGGTGTGACTCACCAGTTGAAGTGACCGAGAAGGTGGGAGAGATGAGAGAAAGGAGATGGCCCCAGAGAGACTGCCTGTCTCTCCTTTGCCTCCGCTAAGAGGCACTGGCATCTGTCACAGCAAATGACCACCCCACATGCCAGCTGGGAGGGCTGGGTCCGCCCAGGTTGGAGTCCCTAGGAGCAGGGCCTGGGACTTCGTCTCCTGTGCCACTGGCCACTCGAGGGCTTCTCAGGAGAAGGGCTGGCGGGACACGGGATGGGGCAGGCAAAACCAAGCCAGGGGGTGGTCTCAGCTGGAGACCAGCCTCAGCCTGATCTCATGGTGGCGGCGGGGGGGGGGGGGGGCTAGAGCAGGAAATGCCCCAGAGCCAGTCAGGCACCCACCAACAGGGCGCCTCTCCCTTGTACCCCCTTCCTGCCACCGCTATTATCAGAAGCCCTGCGGGTGGTGCAAAGCTGGGGGACAGCTAGTCTGGAGGAGGGGAGGGGCTTCTCTGAGCCAGATGCATCCAACGGGCCCACACCTGAGGTGGGTGCATCGTGGGTGAGGGGCTCCACGAGGAAACCACGGCCTCCACTGTGCTCCAGAACCTACGCAGGGGCCAGCACTGGCCAGCCTGGGTCCCGCCCCATGTAACCTGTTTTCTCCGTCAGCGAGCACAAAGCCCGAGCCCCGCAGCTGCATTTTGTTGTGATGCACACGCTGCTGGGAACAAATAGGAAGGAGGCCGAGGGTCCCTTATTTCTGTGGGTCTCCTGTCACACGGCCCCCAGGAGGGCTCAGTTCCGCCCTGGGATCGGCCCAAACGTCTACCTCAGCAGCACCTGGATCCCCAGGCCGTGCAGGACCCCACGGCGTCACAGCCGCATGACCCACGCGTGCCCGAGAGACGCAGGGCACAGGCCGCTGCCGGCATCCAGCACCCGGTCAGCACCCGGTCAGCAGTGGGCTCACGCCGTGTCAGCCAACGGGTGGTCCTGGCCTCAGGCGCTCCTGCTGGGAACCTGTACACCTTTCTCACCGTCTAAGCAATTCTTGGATATCACGGAGGAGCTGATTCTGGGCCCTGGGGGCCTCCCTGCAGGCCTCCTCCATCCCTCACATGCGTGGGAAATAGCCCCTGCCCGCAGCTGAGATCGGTCCTTGGCCCCTGATCTGAGCCAAGAGCCCAGAGTGACACCGAAGGCTCTGGTGACATCTGGGGCCAGCCTCAGCCTCTCCTGGTGGCCCCGGAGCCCTGGCCAGTTGATGGCGTTAGAGAATGTCATTTCAAGACGCCCGCTGGGCCCGCCATACCCGAGGCTCCCGGCCTGCCCGTAAGCCGGCTGAGGACCGGTGGCGAGCTTCCCAGGAGGCGCGGTGCTGCCGGGGAGGGAAGGGGCGCTGCCCGCGGGCTGGCGGCGGGAGCGCGCGAGGCCCCACACCGCCCCCCGGTGGCCGTCTGGGGAACGGCGCGGGTCCGCGATGGGTTTCGGGCGCACGCACGCGCGGGTCCGTGGGTCCCGCCGGGGGACGCGCGGCGGAGGAGCGCTCCGAGGGAGGGCGAGGCAGGCTTTGCGTCTCGCCTTGTCCTGGAGCCCTGGGCGAGGTGCTGCCGGGGGGCGCCTGCGCGTGGGGGCTGGCTGCACTTCTGCTCGCGTTCACCGCGCGACCTTCCAATGAGGCTGACCCCGGGGCCCCTGGGGTTTGAGCGGCCTCAGACCGCATTGTCGCGCTGCTGCCACTGCCCTGGGGTCAGGCGCCCTCTCACAGCCTCTGCAGCTGTGCAGAGCGGACACAGCAGGACCTGCCTCTCCAGGAAGCCTTGGTTCCGTCCGTGCAGGTGCTTGACTCGGTGCGATGAAACTGAACCTGACAAGCCTCAGGCACGGACCCATATACACTATACCTGTGCACACGTATGCAGCGGCCACAGGCACATGCGGACATCTGATGCACACAGGTACACATCTGCACAAGCATACACGTCTGCATGCACATGCACATCACAGACTCGAATGCACCTGTACCTTTGCACACAACACACACCCCTACACGCACGAGCACACACACATCACATGCACACACGTGCCTGATGCACACACGTGCAGACCCAAACACCTTCACAGATGCGTATACATACACGCATGCACACACACGGCCCTCACCAGCCCTGTGAAGCTCCAGCTGTTTCCTCAGGCTCTGCCACCCCTGCTGGCAGCTGGCCGGACCCCCTGGATCCAGCTGACCTAGCTGTGGGGCCCAGACAAGGCCAGAGACCGGTGCTGGGTGTCCCCACCCGGAGACACACCTGGCTACCCCCCCGTGGATGCCCAGCTCCACACACCTGCCTTCTACTCTGAGGAGGCTGTTACGGAAGCTGGGTGCAAACCTTGGCTCCATCGAACGGCCTTTTCGTCTTGGGAGAATTGCTTATTTGTTCTGCAGCTCAGTTTCGTCATCTGAACAATGGGTCATATCAGAGCATGCGTGGTGGTTGTGCCGCTTTACAAGGCCTTCCTTATCAAGCCCAGGGCCTGACTTCGGGAAAGTGCTCAGGAAGTACGGGCTCCTGGCCTGAAAGGGAATTGAAGACTGCCCTTCCGCAGTGGAGAACCCGAGTCAGGACAAAGTGCTGTGGTTTGCCCCAGCTCCCACAGCGACCTCGCAGATGACCTACACTCCCCGGCTTGCGGGGACTTCATTTCTGCTCACCTGGTGTGGCTGGGCTGACGTCAAGAGCTCTGCAACTTTGTGTGGCTGTTTCCCTGAGGCTTGCATTTTGCTACCCTTGGCATTCCCTTCAGGTCTATTCACATCAAGAACTTCAAGCCCCCCCCCCCTCAGGAAACCACAGACTGATCCTATTACTGTAACTGACAATTAATGACTGCCTGTGGTTCTCAAAGAGAAACAAATTATCTACATATTTCAGAGGGAGTAATGAAACATCTTCTGTTTGTAGCCGCACAACCTGCACCATTCACCACTTTATCGCCCAGATGCTGCTGTTGTCAATGAGCGTTTTCTCCTGTTATTTGGACGCTGCAGGAGCCTTGAGATCACAGAAAGCGGCAAACCACGTCCAGATGCTGTTTGCGGTAGGTTTCCCTGTGCTTGCAAGCAGGCAGCCTCCGGTGGTTGTTTGGTCTAGCCGGTGACAAATGACGCCCCTTCTCTGCCCTGTCCAGGACTGCCTTCCCTTTTCCTCACTTCCTTTTCCACACCTGCTCACCCTTCCCAGCCCACCTCCTCCAAGAAGCCCACTGTAACTAATACGGCCCACGGCTCTCACCCTCTGAACTCGGGGAACCTACAGTTCCAGCCACAGGCTCTTGTGCTGCCATCCAGCCTCATATTGCCACCATGTGGACCCTGCTGGTGCCATCATTCCCGTGAATGCCAGCGGCCCCTCCCTGAGGATTTCCTCTGGCTTTGGCAGGGTGCTCAGGCTCAGCCATCACAAGGCAGGCTGGGAGTTCTGGAAGTAAGCTAAGCACCCACAGCAGCTCTCAGCCAACAGCGGAGGGAAACCCCACTGTGTGCCCACCAGAATGGCTGCAGTGTAAGGATTGACGATCCCAGTTGTTAACAAAGACGTGGAACTCTCTTACTGCGGGTGGAAGACCATTTTGGAAGACTGTCAGGCAATTTCACATAAAGTTCAAAGTACACCTGCCCATCCTCAGCAATCTTGCTTCTAGGTTAAACAAGATAAATTAAACAATATGCCTTCAAAAAAGACTTGTCCATAAATGAGGCAGTTTTATTCATAATACCACATTTTTTAAATGACTCTGGTGTCCAATATGTGAATGGATAAACAAACTGATACTGCACTTTTTAAAAAATAATTTTATTTATTTTTGAGACAGAGAGAGAAAGAGCGTGAGCAGAGAGAGAGGGAGACACAGAATCCGAAGCAGGCTCCAGGCTCCGAGCTGTCAGCACAGAGCCCGACGCGGGGCTCAAACCCACAAACCACGAGATCATGACCTGAGGTGAAGTCGGACGCTCAACCGAATGAGCCACCCAGGTGCCCCATATACTGCATTTTTTTGAGAGAAACAGAGAGTGAGCGATCGGGTGAGAGGGGCAGAGGGAGAGAGACCATCTTCAGCAGGCTCACGCCCCGAGCAGAGACCAAAGTGGAGGGGCTCAATCTCACGAACTGCGAGATCATGACCTGAGCCAAAATCAAGAGTACGACACTGAACTGACTGAGCCACCCAGGCGCCCTGGTACTGCATTCAGTGGAATATTCTTAAGTTATGAAAAGGCACGAAGTGCTGACACAGCTACAGCATGGATGGATCTGAAAACATCATACCGCGTGAAAGAAGCTTCTTTCGTGTACTGCATGATTCCACTTTTATGAAATCCCTGAGACAGATACGCACGACTCCGTGGGATTTTGAAAACATCGTGTTAACGGAAAGAAGCCATTTGAAACAGTACACACTGCGTGACTGTATTTATACAGATTTCTGGAACAGGTGAAACTAAGGTGTGAGGACGAAACGCAAACAGTGGTTGCCTGGATGGGAATGTTCCCTAGCTGATTTAGCCGATCGCGGGGGAGGTTACATTGGGGTAGGCACTGGTCAAGTGGTTCAACGGTACCCGTTACTGACTGCACATCATACCTCAATAAAAACGTTTATACGTGGTCATTCCAAAAGTTACAGGGATGTAGCGTATGCGCAGAAAGCACCAAGTACAAACCAAACAAAAAATCGCTTGCAATTCCCGCTCCCCCGACATCAACACTTTTCAGGGTTCTCTTTGCTGCAGGCGCATCGGCACGTATTCGGGGCGCTGCATTCACACCGCTCCGTGCGCGCTCCCACCCGCGTGCGCGCCGGACCACCCCAAATGGCTCGGGCACCGTAGCTTCCCGGTGGGCCCCGCCGACGGAGGGCGGAGTCCGGGGTCTCAGCGTCCCCGAGGCGCGCCGTGCCGTCCGCCGCACGCACACGCGCGGACTCCGCAACCGCCCGCCCCGCCCCGGGGAGCCCACCGGCTGCCCCCTCCCCCGCCGCGTCTTCCCAGTCAGCCCCCGGCGAGGAAGCTGTCCCGGAATCATCCCGGCGAGAGCAGGCGGCAACGCGTTTTCCGTGCCCGCCGTGCGGGAGGGCGGGCGGCCGGGCCCCGCGGGACGCTCAGCGGCAGCACTCCGGCCGCGCCGCGTCCCCATGGCGACAGGGGCGGGGCCTCGCTCCGGCCCGGCAGGCGGAGGCGGAAGTCCGGCCCACCGGCCCGCCCCCCGGCTTCCCGTGATGCCTTGAGAGGCGCAACGTAGTCGGAAGCTGGTGGCTGAGGGGTGGGCGGCCGGCGAGCGTCCCCGGAGCAGCTAGTGGCGCGCCCGAGCCCGGCCGACCCCGGCGGACCCCGGCCGACCCCGGCGCACAGGACCGAGCCCGGACCCCGCCTGGTAAGCGCGTGACCCGAGGCCGCCGGCGCCCGCTCCCCGGTCCGCCTCGGCGGACGCTCCCGCGCGCCCCCGGCCCGCCGCCCCCACCTCGGGGGCTGGAATCCTCCCGCAGCCGCGGGCCCCGGCGCGGCTCGCCCCTTTCCTCCCTCGGGCGCTGGCGCTGGCCGGGACGAGCGTCCAGTCGGGCCGGGGCTGGAGTCTGGGCGTCTTCCACCCTGGCAAGTACGGGTTCCGGCCAGCGTGGGAGGGGGGGGGGGGGGGGGGCGGGGGAGGGGGGCCGGCCGGTCTCCCTTCGCCACCTGTGCTCCCGCCCCTTGGCCGTGGACGACCCCCGCGGGGAGGCAGAAGCAACCCGTTCCTTTTCGGTTCGCGTGGATGGAGGTGAAGCGGATGCGTCCTGTCTGCCCCGGTGATCGGCCTCGTCGCCAGTGTTGAGGAGTAATCGTGCCCGTTAAGTGCGGGCCTAGCACTCCTGCCACGCTCTGGTTACCGCTGTGCAGCAGGGTGACGACGGCCCAGGGGGTGATTAGCTCTGACGTTACTGGCCGGGGTTCGGAGATCGTCTGTGCTTCCACAGGGGTGCTTCGGGCGCTTTCTGTTTCTCCTGGTCACCTGTGTAAGCGCCTTGGACACCGAGCAGTGTCCTCAGCTACTTTTAATGGTAGACATGGAGAAAGTCCCAACTTAAGGACTCAGCTTTAAGAAAAGGTGTCCTCGTTTGGTTCAACGTTTCCTGAAGTTATGTCCACCTGCAGAAAGCTGCATTTTACCATCTGGGTTTCAAGCATTAAGGATTTTTTGGGTTGTTTCTCAGGATAAATCTTATTTATGGTTTTGAAAGTTAGGAGGTGTTTTCGTGCATCAGAGTTAGCATCTCAGAGGGTTAAAGGATGCTCACCTCCAAACGGGTCACCGAGGGGAGTTCCTTTTAAATCCAAATCAAGTCTTTTAGCTTCCACATGTTACCTTTCTGCTAGTTCTGCAAACATTTGCTCTGCCCAATTTTATTTTACACAGTTTCCAATTCAGAGCAAGCGCAGCCCCGTTCTGGCTTTTGTTTGCCTGTGCCCTCTTGACCAGAATGTGAACCCCTGAGGGAAGCTACAGTCCTCAGGAAAGAGCACAGGGCTGAGTATGGAGACCTGATCGGGCAGGGACGCATGTCAGCCCCACACACCAGCTTGCGTGGGCTTCCCCAGTGGCCGCCACAAGACGAATGTGTGGAGAGGGCTTTGTGACTCAGACCCGGCAGGATGTCTCTCCAAGAGTGTGCGCTTATGTGTCTGTGCCCTTCCTTACCTGTCTGTGCCCTTACCCATCTATGCCGTGCTGTGGCCTAGGCGCTCAGTGTGACAGCAGTATCCCATTTGAATGAGTCTGGCCCAGATTATGGATGCAGGTGTTTGCCCTCAAGATCTGATGCTTTCGGTAGACTGTCACACGCGGCACAGAAAGCCGCAGAGCACGGAGGAGCCTTGGGTGAACTCTGGGTTTTGTTTCTGTCAGTTATCGAAGACCAGAAACAACTGTTCATTTCTTGCTTGCTTCAACGAGCCTCAGAGCGGGAACATCAAAGTTGTGGCCTTCCAGATTTAGAAAGGTCAGTTGTGTGGAGAGTCGGCGTTCCCGTCTGTGACTTAGTTCTGTGTACTAAGGTTAAAGGTGAGATACAGGGCAGAGAAGCTCCTCCTGGGTTGTGTAGGCTGCACGTCGATAGAAGGCGGCAGCCACACCGTCAGTCTGTCCAGGCGGCGGAGAGGTGGCCTGGGGCCCACGGCCAAGTGGTCGTGGTGTGTGCAGAACCACGGTGTTGCTTTATGTCCAGCGCTGCGCTGGCTCCTGGCTCGGATCTTATTATGTCAGTGGTCCTGGTCATGAATTCAGCGGGCCAGGGGTTGAACTTGAACTTTGTCAAAGCTAGGAGATCCGTACGGAGTTGGTTCCGCTCTTCAGCCCGAGTTATGTGGCTGTTGTTCCCGACAGCGTCCCCGTGAGGCAGGGTGGCAAGTCTGTCCTGCCATGGTCATGCCACCGGTCACCTCCATCACAATGGCCCTACAGAGGACCTACCTGTAGACCCTCCCACAGGTCAGCCTCTCCGCACATCAGTTAGGGCTCCCACTTCTGCCCCACGCTGCCCGCTGGGGAGCGGAAGGTGTGATGCGCAGAGAACCTGGGGCTCCCCGTCTTCCGTGATTATTGGCCCACGTCTGGTGTGTTGGCCTTCGGACGGGCGGTCAGATTTAGCGGCCAGTCTGTGTACGTTTTATAAAGACCACCCCTCGATACGGACTTTGTCAAGACGGGATGTTGTATAGATTGCAGAGCCTCGGTGGTGCGTGATGCTTAAGCAAAGCGGACGCTACTAATTACGTTGTTCTCCGTAGTCACGTTGCTTTTGGCCTGTGAACATGCAGACTGCTGTAGGTTTCTCTTCGAGTGTGGGGGACAGTTTCCTTGTGTGAGCGGTTCCCCGACGCTGCCTGTAGTAGGTTAGGGGTGTTGCCCAGAGCTTCCAGGCAGCTCAGCGGGGTTTCTTTGAAGCTGTGTGTTATGGGGTCTTTGCCCTAATTGGTCTTCTCGTAAAGTAACCTGTTTGTAAGTTTTTAAAGTTTCTTCTCTCCTTTCAGCACCATGGCCAGCCCACGGACCAGGAAAGTTCTTAAAGAAGTCAGAGCCCAAGATGAAAACAACGTAAGCATCTGCTTTGCTTCGGTGCTTTGAGCTTCAGCAAACCTCTCGGAAGCGACCTGTAGCCTCAAAGCTCGCCCTGTGGCTGCTGGTCTTGAGTCAGCCTCTCCCCCGCTCCCTCTTGGGGGCACCTGTGGGGCCTTTGGGGTCCCTGGGCTCTGCCCTGGGCGCCTGGGTGAGTCGCATGTGGTTTCTCTGCAGGTGTGTTTTGAGTGTGGAGCATTCAACCCCCAGTGGGTGAGCGTGACCTATGGCATCTGGATCTGCCTGGAGTGCTCGGGGAAGCACCGCGGGCTTGGGGTGCACCTCAGGTCAGTGCCCTGCTCCCCCCGCACCGCCGGCTCCACGGGAATCCTCGGCCACGGTCGAGGGCCCACTGCTGGGTGTGGGATGATGAACCGACACTTGCCACCTTGCTGGCTCTGTGTGCCCTCGGGGGCATCGCGGCCAGGCTTCCGCCCCGGGGGAGCTCAAGTGTCATGTCCACGCCCTGGTTGGGGTGGGCGTGGGGGGTGGCTCCTGGGTACCCAGTGCTGCTAACCAGATCGGTGCCCGGCTTCTAGCTTTGTGCGCTCTGTTACCATGGACAAATGGAAGGACGCGGAGCTCGAGAAGATGAGAGCTGGGGGGAACGCGAAGTTCCGAGAGTTCCTGGAGTCTCAGGAGGACTATGACCCGTGCTGGTCCCTGCAGGAGAAGTACAACAGCAAGGCCGCAGCCCTCTTCAGGGACAAGGTGGGGACAGGCTGACCAGCCGCGCCAGGGGCCTGCCTGCTGGCTGTTGTCTGGGCGTTGGCATTCTTCTGTGGACCCTGATACGCCTGCGGACAGGACACGCGGGCCGCCTCGTCCCACTCGGGGGCGGGTGGTGTGTAGTTGGTGGGGGTAAGGACAGGCCTTCCCCACACCCTCTGGGGGAGCATCGCGTTCCCACATCTCTGTGGTGGCCACACCATCCCAGGACGGCCACGCCTGCCGGAGGAACCATGTCACTGGGGGTTGGAGCCGCTGCCTGGGAACTCACCAGCACCGCCGTTCACTGCAGCCAGCGTGAGACCCAGTCGGTCTTGCTGTTGACGTGTGTCAGGGTGGCCCCAGCCCGTGGCCGCCGAGCCCGGGAGGGGCTGGGAGCAGGATATGCTGGAGCGGGTGATGTCGCCGGTCCCTCCTGGCAGTCGCAGGCTCTCTGATCCCTGTGCCCCCTTGGCAGGTGGCCGCCCTAGCTGAAGGCAGAGAATGGTCCCTGGAGTCCTCGCCTGCCCAGAACTGGACCCCGCCCCAGCCCAAGGCGCTGGCGACCACTGCCCACCGGTAGCTGCTCCTCTTATCTGGCTCCGCGCTGTTCTCGGCCCGGCCCCGATCTCGGCCCCGATCTCGGCCCCGATCTTAGCTCAGGATCCCCTTACTGTTGCGGTGACGGCTCATGTTGTGAGACACGCCCAAAAGTCAGTGGGAAAGAGAATGTTCTAGGTTGCCGAAGCAACACAGGCTTTCGGTAGAAACGCAAGCGTACGGTTGTGCCTGAGGTAGAAGCTGGTACCTCCCCACCTCCCAAGGGCCCGTTCAGTGCAGGCTCTTCCAGACGCCCGTGACACGTGTGCATCTCTGGGAAGCGGCCTTTGTCCTCTCGGAGGGTGGCCCGCCCCCCCGAGTGCAGCTATGCTGCGGTCAGGCTGGTCCCCACGGCACATCCCGTGTCCTCCTGCACGGCCGAGGCGTTGTTCCGGGGTGGCCGGTCTAGAGAAGGCTCCCTGTTTGCACCGGGGGTGCCCAGGCCACCCCCCCACTGCCACTGCCGGGGTGCTTGCTTCAGCCTCAGTCTCACCGGCCTCTGGGCTGCTTCCTGCCGGCACGGGCAGGATGGAGCTGCTCTCGGGGTCCCTTTGTGGCCCCAGCTGGGGCTACAGTGTATCTGCTTGCTTGTCGCCAGCCTCGGCCACCGAGCCTGAGCTGCCTTTGGGACAGAGCTGGAGGCCAGCGGGCCTCAGGTGCTCCATTCTTGGAGGAGCCCAGTGTGGCCTGGTGGAGAGATAGCACCTCCCAGAGACCCACCTGGTTCCCTCAGGCACCTGCCCGACCTCCTCCGGCCTCATTGAACTTTGACTCTTCCGTTTCAGAGCCTCTGGCCACCCACAGAGCTCCACCGGTTCCTCAGACAAGGCGTTTGAAGACTGGCTGAATGGCGATCTCGGCTCCTACCAGGGGTGAGGCCGCGGGCAGCAAGGGGTTTGGTGGCTGGATGGCTCTGGGTGGGGTCCCTCCGGGCGGGACTGCCCCTGGCCGTGGGCTGGGGCCCATTGCTGTGTGCAGGGTCTGCGTGCAGTTGCGGGTCCTGAACTGCCGTCCCTGGGCCAGCCCAGGTTTGAAGCGCAGTTTTGAGTGGAGAGAAAGCCCAACATTTAGAAGGAAAAAAGAACGCAACCTGACGCGTAAACGAGTTTTTGTCGCCGGAGCTGTCAAATAACTTCAACGCTTTTTGCCGTAACCGCCTGCGGGCTGTGGGTCCGGCCGGGGGCCCCGACTGAATGCAGCAGGAGGGTCTTTTTCAGTGAGCAGGGGGTAGCCTACCCCATGCCTTCCCCCCCCCCCCCCCAACCGCTGTGGATACACGTATTCGGGGCGGGGGGGGTCCCCCACCTCCATCTGGGGTCTGGGGGCCTCTTGTCCCGAGGCCGTCGGGAGCAGTGGGGCTGCGCCTGTGTCTCCCTGTCAGGGCCCAGGAGAACCGCTACGTCGGGTTTGGGAACACAGTGCCCCCCCCCAGGAGGGAAGACGACTTCCTCAGCAGTGCCGTGTCGTCCCTGTGCTCGGTGAGGACCGCGTCTTGCCCCGGGGACCGCCCTCTGCAGGAGGCCTGTTTTCTTTACAGCCAGGTTCATTCGCCTGGTGCATTCAGGTCCCCACGCGCAGAAAGCTTTCTTCACTGTGACTACGAGATCCTTGTGTCCAGTGAACGGGGGAGGGGTTCTTCAGAGCACGACTTTCTGTGTGGCACCTGCCCGGTCCCCCTCTGTCCTGGCAGAGCTCCGGGCACAGCGGGCAGCTGATCCGTGTGGGCTCTAGCACCCTCGGAAGGGTGCCCGCTGCCCTTGGCGGCCTGGGGAAGGCCTGCCGGGGCGCTGGGCAGCCGAGGTCACTGCTCCGGGGCGGAAAGGCACGCCTCCAGCCGACAGCCTGCTGCCTGAGAGTTTCTCTGCGAAAAAACAGACCCCCGCCCGTACGGGGCACGTGCGTGTTTCCATGTCCCCTCCTGCCGCGTTTCAGATCTCACGCAAGAAGCTGAACACAGTTGTCTCGTTGTTTGGGGGGAGGAGGTTCTGTTGGGAAGCTGAGGTTTAAGTGAGCCATTTATGTTTTTAAACGGTCTCGATCGGATTTGGAGGCTCGGGGGGAAGCCTCGAACTCGGGCGAAGAGAACAGGCGTCTCTACAGACTGGGTGCCAGGCCCCTGCCCCTTGAGGGGAGGTGGGGGGCGGAGAGCAGACGAAAGCATGGCCACGTGCTCGACGTGAGGTCCGGACGGTCAGGGCTGGGGGAGCGCCGCGGAGTCGCGGGCGCTGTCCCGGCTGCCGTGGCCACCGGTCGGGTGCGTGGTGTCCAGGCGTGCCCGCGGCGGGAACCCGTTCCTCGTGGGAGGCCGGGCTGCAGCTGTGGACAGGGCCCCGTGGGGGCAGCCTTCCTGCGGAGCTGGGTGCGGACGCGGGCAGCCCCTCCGCCGAGAGGTGGGCGGCGTGGCAGACGGAGCCTGCCTGGGAGGCGCCCCCGCAGCCTCACCGCGGCCTCTCTTTTCAGGGCTGGAGCAGCTTCACCACCGGAGCGAGCAAGTTTGCCTCGGCCGCCAAGGAGGGTGTGAGTAGCCCGCCGCAGTGCTCCGCCCGTAGGACCCAGGCGGGCTGGGCTGCTCTGGGGTCTGGGGGTGCAGAAGGGTCTTGAAGGGGCTCCAACCGACGGTTGGAGAGCATTCCCAGGCCCAGGCTGTGCGCCATTGGCCCGGAGCCTCTGAGGCCGCGGCAGACCTCAGGGCCACATCGTTCTCTGCCCTGTAGCGGCCATCCACCTCCGTGTCAGGGCGGCACTGTTTGCAGAGGGCCAGCGGCCCTAAGAGATGCGTGCCATCTTGAGGTGGGGCACGTCGTGACCCCTGTAGGCTGAGTGGTCCTGCCGGCCTTCGAGGTTCTGCTGCTGGGCACAGAGCAGCGTTTGTGCAAGCCGGCCTTTCTCTCACCCTTGCCATAGCGACGGGGTTAGGGATCTTGTCAGGACAAGTGGAGAGTGGGCCTGTGCTTGGAAAAGAACAGGCCAGAAACCTGTCTGGGGACGTCAGCCTGGAGAGGAGGCTGTGGGTGGGGTCCAGCAGGTTGCCCGGCCAGTGTGGCCGTGCTGAGGAAGGTAACCCCAAGAAGGGAGAGCCCTGGGCAGGCTCTGGGCTGGAGTGAAGTCGCTGTGGACACTTCTCAGTGGGCCCCGTGGGCCACTGTGCCCAGCATCCTGCCCTGCCCAGCCTGGGAGGAGCTCAGCGTTGAGGGGCCCAGGCCCTGTGGCCCCGGTGCTTCAGCCTCTGCTGGTTGTCTCTGTGGCCTTGGCCTTGGAAGGTGCAGCACAGGGGTGCAGGCGTCTTTCAGCTGGAATCTTCCTTAGTGGCGGGGGTGCCGTGCTAGGGCGAGCTGTGTGACTGCCCTGGGTGCCGAGTGGGTGGTATGGTCTGGGCCATGGGAAAGCCCCTAGGTGACAGGGCTGGGGTGGCCACCGCCTCCTGGTGGGCCTGCTGCCCCAGGCCCGTGTGCCGTGTGGGTGTCCCTCCCGATGGCCTTCCTCCGACAGGGAGCTGGTGGCCTCGTGCTCCAGGAGCTACTGTGGGGTGGGTGGCTGTCAGCAGACAGACTTAGGCCAGAGCTTTGTCTCAGCCCTGCGGAGGTGCAGCCTGGGGCCCGGCGTTGGGACAGGAGATCCCAAAGCCACATCGATTTTCTTTTCAGGCAACGAAATTCGGATCTCAAGCAAGTCAGAAGGTAACAAAGGAAGCTTCTGTGTTCTGTGCTGTTAAAATTCCTAGTCTGATGTCCTGTTGGTGTTTGGACTCTGCCCGGTGTGCCCTCCTTGGGCCGTGTGCTTGGGGGAGGGGACGTGTCTGTGGCTCAGGTGTGGACAGGCCTGTGCTCCCGCACTTGGCCCAGGCTCCCACGTCCGTGTGCAGATGGGTAAGAGGCCGCATCTGCCTGGGGCCTGCAGGGCTAAAATCACCCCTCCATCGCAGCCCGGGCCCTGCACAGCTGGAGGGCCCCTGTGCGGTTGGCGGAGGGAAGCTGGGTGCTGCTGAGGCTATGCGTCGTGGGGAGGGGGGTAGGCAGCCGCACGCAGGCCAAGCCCAGCCCTTCCTTGGGATGGTGGGTCTGGGTTCTATGGAAACAGCACTCATCCTTCCCGGTGAGTGCGTTCTCTTTGTGGGCGGTGGTTGGGGGCCTTGGGCCTTGGCCTTTTCCTTCAAATCTTGGTAGCCCCAGCAGTCCCCAGGGGGTACTGGGGCTGGGCCGCCTGTGTCTGCTGTTGGGAGTCAGGACTGTGCAGGAGGCAGCAGCCCTGGAGGCGGTCCCAGGCGGGAGGATGGTTGCTTCTGCAGCAGAGCCTGCCCGAGGGTGATTTCTCACCCGGCCCTCCTCCCGGGCTCCTGGCTCGCTCGCTCTTGCGGTCCCGGGAGTTGCACGTTGGGAGTGGAAAGCAGTGAGGTCTGATGGCAGGAAGTGTGTACTCAAAGCCACTTTTGGGGACACCTTCAGGGGTGACGCCATGAGAACGTGAGGCTATTAACATATTTGGACATGCTTCCTGGTCTATGTCAAATGCTCCTAGTGCCCGCGCTGTGTCTCTCTCTCTCTCTCTCTCTGTCTCTCTTTTATCCCTCCACCCCACTCTCTGCCCCCCAACCCGCTCCCTGGCTGTCTCGGTAAAGTTTTGGGGCTCCAAGCAGCAGCCAGAGCCGGTAAGGCCCGAGCCTGTTCTCGTGCATGCCTATCCCCGTCTCTGCGCTCATCACTTGCTTTGCCCTGAGCTGTCTGGACTGTGGCCTGTCGTGTGTCCTCGCTTACGTGTGCGTACCTTCGGCGCTCCTCGCCAGCCCACTGGGCCCGTCTGGCCAGCTCGTGGTACTCTGGAGTCGGGAACCGGGGACGTTGCTTTTGCCGGGGCACCAGGAGCTGCTTGGCAGGATTTTCATTTCCCGGCTTGACCACCTCGAGCCAAATCACTGGAAGGAGCGAATCCCGGTGGCAAGCGTTGGGCGCCCACGTGGCTACCCGGTCCACCGAGGCTGCTGCTGCTTGACGTGCTCTTGGCTGCCCCGTCGTCCCCCCCCCCCCACCACCAATCACCTGCCTTGGCTCGTCCTCCGGCTCCGTCCCCTTTGCTCTGGTGACCGTGGGTGCGCCTGCCTGCGTTCCCGTCGAGGGGGTAGCGTGGGACCTGTAGCCCGCATGGCGGTGGTCTTCGTGGGCCGGGATCGCGGGGGCTCTGCTGGGAACACTTGGAGGTGGCCACCGGCTGGGGCGGGCTCCCGACTACTTGCTGCCTCTCTGAGCCTCTCTGTCTGGAGCGAGGAGGCCTGGGACGGTGGTCTCTGGCCGCCCCACAGCCAGCGTGCCCGGGGGCCGCTCCCAGCGCAGCGCCAGGAGCGCGGGAGGCATCTGTGTGCTGCCGGGCCGCTCACCGTCTCCCGCCTTCCCTCTGTCGGCCACGCTCGTGGCCACCATGCCAACCCATGCCCTGGGGGACGCGCTGCCTGGGGAGCTCCCCTGACTTGCCCCTGTTTGCACAGGCTTCGGAGCTGGGCCACAGTCTGAACGAGAACGTCCTCAAACCCGCCCAGGAGAAGGTAACGTGGCCCTTGGCCCCCGGTGGGCCCTCATCCAGGGGAGCTGCTGGTGTAGGGGGCTCTGTCCATCAGCTCCTGCTCAGCGGGGGGGGGGGGGGGGAGTCCCGCGGAGTCCCGCTCTCCTGTGGGGACCCAGCTGACCGAGCGCGGGAAGCTCTCGCGGGCTGGGGACCTCGGGCATTGTCGGTCTGTCCTCAGGAAGTTGTCGTTGACACAGTCCTCTGCCAGGGAGGACGCCGCATTAAACCAGCCTGGGCTGGAGTCGGTGGCCCCGGCGCCTTCACGTCTGGGGAGGGGGCAGCCCGGGGGGAGATAAGGTCCCACGCGGCTGCTGCCACAGGGCTCTTCAGTTTGCGTCGGTCCTTTGTCAGAAACGGGCGACCGTGTGGCTTCCGCCGCTCCGCTAAAGGTGCTGTTTTAACCCACGCAGGTGAAGGAGGGAAAGATTTTTGAGGATGTGTCCAGTGGGGTCTCTCAGTTGGCGTCCAAGGTAGGGCGGGCCCCCCGGGCGCCGCTGGAAGCCAGTCTCCACATTCCGGGGCGCCCGGAGCCGAGCGCAGGAAGGGGCTGAGCGCCCGCTGACGCAGGAGGAGGGTCAGAGAGGCCCTGCGGTGCCGGCGCCGCAGGAATGTGGAGACAGCTTGACGCGGCTTCCGTCCGTCCGCTAACCTGTCGCTTCTTTTTCTTCTGCCCTTGTTTTGCTGCCGCTGCCCTTTCCTTGGTGAGTGCCGGCCTTGACGCTCCGCGAGGGCGTGCAGGGGCCTTTGCCTGCCCGGCGTCTCCTGGAGCTGCTGAGCCCTGGGCCTCTCTGTGCCCATGGGCGTCCCTGGCCACCGGCCGCCCCGGCGGCGGGGGGGGGTGGGGGGGGGGAGGAGTGTGGGACAGCGGGGCCCTAAGCCCCTGCCACGCTGCTTGCGTTTCTGAGCCTCTCGGGGGCTTTGAGTGAAAGGCCGTGTGTGCTGTGCATGAGGACCCCGCTCAGCTGCCTCCTCTGTCCCTTCTAGGTCCAGGGGGCCGGCAGTAGGGGCTGGCGGGACGTCACCACCTTTTTCTCTGGGAGAGCGGAGGACCCCTCGGACAGGTATGCTGCTGCCCCCGTTCCTCTGTCCTGAAGGCAGGGGCCCCCTTTCCCTGGGTTTCTTCCCGCAAGGTCTCTGGGGGCACGTCACCCCCAGGGGTGCAGGGGTTGCGGCGGTCCCCAGAGCCGGCTGGCAGCCCGACCTCTTGCTCTGGCCCCCGCGCTCAGTGTGGCTGTACCCGGGCCCCTGAGGGATGGGCTCAGGGGTTCAGTCTGGAGACGGACGCTGAGCCCTCGCGTGCGGTCTCGGGTCCGGTGGGTGGACGCTGTCCCCTCGCTCACTGTCCGCTTGGGGCCGGCTGGGCAGGGAGAACTCGCACCATGTGTCTTCCTGATGTTCTGTCCCGAGGTTTGGGTAGCGTGACTGCACCAGGGGGCCCATTGGGGGCACCCTCTGGACCATGTGGGGCCTGAGCACTTGGGGTCAGGGGGCCCGTTGGGGGCACGAGAGGCCTTGTTCCCTCAGTCACCGGGACATGCTTCTTGTGGGGTAGGCCTGGCGGAGCTGGGCTCTGGCTGCAGGGGGCCCGCCCAAGTCCTTCCAGAGGGTTCTGTGCCCTCAGCTCCAAGGCAGAGCCGCCCTGAGCTCTGGTGTGGACGTCGGCTCCGGGCCCTGAGCCCCATCTCGGGGAGGACACTGGGGAGCACGCCGAGGGAGGGCCAGGTGGCTCTGGCTGGTCCTCAGTCTCCCTCTCTCCCCCCAAGACCCCCGGAGGGCCAGAGCTACCGGAGCGGCGGTGGGGACAACCCCCAGAACACCGTCGACCAGAGCTTCTGGGAGACCTTCGGGAGCGCCGACCCCGCCAGGGGCCACAGGTCCCCAAGCAGCGACAGCTGGACGTGCGCGGACGCCTCGGCCGAGAAGCGGAGCTCGGACAGCTGGGACGTGTGGGGCTCGGGCTCCGCGTCCAACAACAGGAACAGCGACAACAGCGACCTCGGGGAGGCCTGGGGGGGCAGCGGGGAGGGCAGAGCCAAGGCCCCCAAGAAGGCGGTGCCGCCGGCGGCTCCGGTGGACGAGGGCTGGGACAACCAGGACTGGTAGGCCCCGCCGCGCACCGGCCCCCAGCAGCTGGGACGGCCACCGCGTCTGCACTTGGTCCCCACGTCTCCTCCCGTCTGACCCAAGAAACCAGCTGTGGCGCGAAGACGGCACCTCGGGTGGGAGCCTGCGGGCGGGGCTGCCCGCTCACGTGGGCACTGGCCCTCCTGTGGTGGCCTGGCAACGAGGAGGGCGGGGTCCCGCCCCCGCGGGAGGCAGGCTGCGCCATCGTTCCCGTAACGCCCTCGCTAATAAACCCTCCCGAGTGGCCGCACCGCAGCCCGTGCAGTGTCGTGACGCGGAACGTGTGCTCTCTCTCCAGCGCCTCAGCCCAGGCCTCTTCTGGTCGGGGCTTCTGAGGACCCTGCTCCGGGTCCTCCGTGTGGAAATCCAGAAGGGACACCGGGGCTGGCGCTGCTGACCACCCACCTCGCCCTCCTGGCCCTTGGTCACCACCTGTCCCTCTCTCCTGTGTCACCTCTCCCGGCCTCCGTGCGCGGCCACGCACACCCCAGGGCCTCTGGCCTCGTCCCCAACGCCCAGGCCTCCGGTCTGCGCTCGGACTGAGGGCAGCACCCCGGGATGGCCCGGACGGCTGAGCAACAGGGACGCGAAAGCGGGGGAGGGACGCCAGCACGTTCCTGTCTGAGCCGGGCTGGCCCCCAGCCAGGTGTGGGGGTGTGTGGCGGGGGGGGGGGGGGGGCTCCCCGGGGCCTGCCCTTCCCGGGGCTCACAGACGAGCAGCACGTGGCGCTGTCCCGGGTTTGTTTCCGGGTTCGGAAGCCGCCCCGGCCGTCTGCGGCGAGGAGGGAGTTCTCGTCGGGCTGGGCCGCCGGCGCCCCGTCCCTGCCAGCGCGTCCTGCGCCCGCGGCCTGGCCCGCAGCGTCGTTTGCGTCTCCTCCTCCACCCAGAGCCCACGTGGCTGTCAGCCACCACGTGGCCGTCCCACCTCCGCGGTCACGGCCTAGTACTAACGGGTCGTTCTCCCATCAGCGTGACGCGCCTGCATGCGACCCTCGGCTGTGGGGCCTGCTCTTCCGCACCCGCCTCCTGACCGTTACGTGGCTGTCAGCCAACCTCTGACCCGGTGCCGCGTGTGCCTCAGTTCTGGCGTGACTCGTGCGGGATGTGGCCCCTCTGTGCTCTGGACGCTGCTAGCCGTTCACGTCACGGGACAGGCCGGCCCGGCGTGGACGCTTGGCGGCAGCCAGGCTGTGACCGCCCGTGTCAGGTCTGGGGTGTGTGATGGGCCGGCGTGTCACGGCCTCCCGGCCCACGGCTCTCCCTGTAGGAGACAGCTGTCGGAGGACAGGGACACCCAGTGTGGAGCACCTGCGGTGTTTGGCTGCCGTTTGGGGACGTCGGTCACTGAGCCGGCGGCCTCTGTACCCGGATCAGAGGTCAGAACCTCAGGGTGATGAGAGGCCCCGTGGTCGGTCTGCCGTCCTGGGAACGAGCGTCACAGGGTGCCGGTGCTCAGGAGAGTGCTCGTGGCCAGCTGTCACCCCTACGGGCATCCTCCGGGGTCGGTGCCCTGTGGGACGTGGGTTTGATTTCTGCACTGGAACCTCCTCCTCCGTCAGGGTGGGAACCGGAGGCTTCGGTGGCCGACGCTCAGGCCGTTACTCTTCAGTAAATTCTCCTCTGGGAGGCCACGCTGAGAGTGAGTTTCTTTGTCATGCTAAGTGCAGTGGTCAGGTCTGTGCTGTATCTTCAGACGTGGTCTGGCCAAGGGGGTGTTCTCCCAGACCCCTCCTGGGGTGCTGGGATGCGGTGGTCCAAGACCCTTAGGGCGGCAGACCGATGCCCTTGGTGCTGTGCCAGGTGGAGCCCGGGTGGGGTGCCCGCAGCCACAGGCTGTGTTGGCTGAGGGCTTGGGCAGCGGTCTGGTGCTCTCCTGTGCAGGGGTCACTGGCACATGGGAACAGAGTGACCTGGGTGAGTGCCCCAAAGGCCACTTTCAGCATGTGCTTGCAGATGGGGGGACGGGCTGGGCGGGGCCTGGGGCTCTTGGAGGTGCAGGTGGGACACTTCCCGGGGGGGGCAGAGAGGTCTCCAGTGGGTGTCTGCCTGGGACCGGGGGCCCGTGGCAGCTTGCCTGGCTCTGGGCAGAAATGGTCTGAAGTCCCCTGACAGGGGAAGTGGGGCCAGAGGGAGGCACAGCCGGGGGATGCTGAGTGGAGTTTCCAGAACCGGAGCTTTCTTCCTGGGTGGTCTCCCGTGGGCCATCCTGTCTGGGGCAGAAGACAGTGGGTGCCAAGCGGGAAGGCAGGTCTGGGTGGGGCCCGGGGGGCATGGGGGCAGTCCTGGGTCAGTTCTTGGCTGAATCCCCGTGGGCCTCCCCCACCTGTGCTGGTGGCCAGCCGTCTCCCCCTCGGGCCAGCCTGGTGAGAGACGGGGCCAGAGGCTGCGAAGCCGCCCTCTGCCCCCCTGGCTGCCTGTGAGGGGTCCCACCCAGACCCCGGCTGCGGGACGCCAGGCTGACCAGGGACTGGTAGGACCACCGCCAGTCGAGGCCTCCCGGTTGGCTCTGCCATCTCGGCCCCAGACCCCTCGCCGGACGCCAGGACGGACGGGCGGGCGCACGCGAAGGCCAACCCCCTCAGCTCCCTTCCCTCCGGCCTTCCCCACGACCGTGGCATTCTGCGCGCCCTGCCGGCCAAGCCCTCACACAAGTCCACCTCTGCTGTGGCCCAGTTCAGCCGCCTGGCGGGCCCTGACCCCTCACACCCAGAGCCAGGGCCTTCCCGGGGGCCGTCTGGGTGGGGATGACTGGGCGGTGGGGGCCCTGCCCTCTGGCGTGTCTGCTGTGTCTGAGCCAACGGGTATGGTCAGGGGCGGCCCGGCCCCCGCAGCCCCGAGGATGGATGTCGGGGGCCACGCAGGAGGCTTCTCCGTGCCGAGGGCCAGTTTCCCCTGAGGCCAGGACTGGGGGAGGACCTGTGCACGCCGGAGCGAGGGCCCGTGATGGGGGCGACGTGCCAGCCCGTGGGCAGGCTGCTGTGCTGTTTCTGGAAGGGCGATGGGGCCCTGCTCAGCCAGGGGCCAGCACCCGGTACTGTACTGTCCCATTCTCTTGGGGTCCTGGGCGGCCCCGACGCTGCTAACTGGTTCGGGGGGTTCAGGGGCATCACAGGTGATGGGCAGGCACTGGGTGAGGGGCGGACAGGGTCCAGCCAAGGGCACCGAGGAGCCGACCGACCGGCTTGTGCGCGTGCAGGGTGGCGCCTCAGTGGGTGCGTGTGAGTGCAGACGTGTGTCCTGAGCACCTGTGAGCCACGGACAGACACGGTAGGCCCGGGGCACGGCTGTCTGTGGCTGCTGGGCCCCACTGAGGCGTGCGGGGCTTGGCTGGGGTGTGGGTCCCAGGACCGGGCAGGGCCAGCTCCCGGGTGCTGCGTCCTTCCGCTGTCCGGCTCGGGTCCTTGGGCACAGGCGCTCCCTGGCTATGTCCGAGAGCTCGTGTGGCCCAGGGTCTGAGGCCCGTCCCGGCCGCAGGAGCACTGACTGCGCAGCTGGGCCCACCGTGCAGCCAGGACCAGGGGAGGGGCACTCGGCCACCTGGGACAGAGCCGCCCGGTTTCCTGGCCCAGACCTGAGACCGTGGGCCCCCACCCCCGCAGTGTTCCCGGGTTTGGGGCTGGTAGACCGGCAGGCGTGAGGCAGGGGCGCTGGCTGGTCCTGCGGGGTCTTCCCTGTGGCCAGGAGTCCAGGGAGGGGATAAGCCCCCATGGGTCTTGGGTAAGGGCCCCCCCCCCCAGCAGCACCCAGCCCCTGACCTTCGCCCCCCCAAATGCTCCCAGCTTGCAGTGACTACCAGGTCTCAGATTCTGGCCTCCCCGCCCAAGAGCCCCAGGCTGTGCCCACCCGCCAAAGTGCTTCTGTCTCGGGAAGCTGGACCCAGAGCGGCCGCCAGCCCCTGGCGACCAACTGCTAGTCAGCTCTGCTCACCCATCGGCTCCTTGGTGGGGCGATTCCGAGTCCGGTGGGGCTGGGGCGGGGTCCGGTCTGGTCAGCGTCCCTGCCCAAGCATTGGGCCTGGGGCTGCCCACGTGGGCGGGGCCACACCGGGCTGGCCCTTGCAGACCGGGAAGGGCTGTTGCGAGGCCAGTGGTGCAGCAGAGGTTTCTGGGAAGGGGCCAGTGTGGGCATGGGCCTGGGCGCTGGGGTCCGTTGAGGAGGGGCAGGGAGGAAGGGGAGGCTGATACGTCCCCACCCTGCTAGCCTGCCGGAGGTACCTACGCCCGTCACCCCTAGCCTGGTGCTCAGACCACACGTGGTGGCCGTGTCCCTGAGGTGCCTCCCCCGTGAGCCCCTCTTTGGGGCAGACCCTGTGGAATGAGGGATAAAGGCATTTGGCTGGTGCACCCTCTCCCACCCCCGAGAGACCCCTGCCCTGCGGCGATGCGGTCCTACGCACTGGGACTCTGTACCCCCATCTTGGGCTGTAGATGGGAAGGGCGGAGAGCCTGGGGAGAGGAGGAGGCGGGGGGGGGGGGTGGGGGCTGGGCCAAGGCAGTGACGTCTTGAGGAAAGGGGCCTTCATAAGCCCCGGCCCCTCGTGGCTGCAGTGGGACCAGAGTGGATGTGAGTGCACAGGGACCGACCGAGCGATGCCACCCGCACCCAGGAGGAGGTTGGTGACTCACCTGTGGTCCTGGGGGCTGAGGGGATGAGGAGGGCCACCGGTGGTCTGCTGGGTCTGTGATGTGAGGACGATCTTGCCTTTTCAACAAGTCCTGGGGCAGGGAGGGCAGACTGTCGAGAGGGTTCCTGTTCACAGCCGTGACCTCTGTGCTCCTGGAGGGAGTCCCCCTGGGTCCGGTCAGGCTTCTCGGGGGTGGAGGGGTCTGGCTTCGGGATGTGAATCAGGCAGGTCCCAGGACCTGGAGCGTCCAGATAGCCCGAGCGTTGCCCTCTGGCCCTCCGCGGCCCCGAGGACGCCCGTAAGCTGGGCAGTTCCATGAGACGGTCCTGGCTCCCACCTCCCCTGGGTGTGGCTGGACTGGCGGGGGTCCTGAGGTTCTGTGCTGTGTGTCCCCTCTGCACTGTCAGCAGAGGCAGTCCCCAGGCTGTGTGCAGCCGCGGATGGGACGGCGGCCCCTCCCCACCTCCAAGGACCTGTGCTTCCTGCTGAGAAGCTGGTCCTGGGGCTGGCCGAGGGGCCCTACGAGATCCTAGGGGCTGTGCTCAGTCTGGGGCCCCAGTCCCCACCCTGACACCACAGGCCGCCCCCACCTGGCCTCAGCTCCCTCCCCAGGCCCCTTGGCCCTGGGAGCAGTGTGTTCTAATGACGAGAGAGGGACCGGGCCAGCAGTCAGGACCCAGGCCCCCCTGTGAGGGTGTCCTGGGGGTGGAAGGTAGGAGCAGAGGCTGTGACGGCCAGATGCATCTGGGGGCGGGTTGGGGAAGGGCGGCTGACCTCTCCACAAAGGTCATGCAGGACACCGGTCTGCTGTGGGCAGGGTGTGGGCGGTTGTGGGGTGTAGGACTCCCCAGATCACTGCACTTGGGGTGGTCAGGAGTGATTGGACGGACGGAAGATGGTCCACGACCTCGTCTCCCACAGGCCGTGCGCCACGAGTGCCCTTGTGTGCCCCCACCTCGGGGTCTGCCTCTGGCTGTGGCTGGGCGTTGCCGTGGGACTCGGCCAGAGACGAGGTAAGGACGTGGCGGGGGTGCTTCCTGGGAAGGTGGCCCCAGTCAGCGCCCAACCCCAGCCCAGGCCACACCCGCCCAGGGCACGGGCCCCAGTGCTCTGCCTCCTGCTCCTGACCCTCCCTGGGAGCCGTCGTCCCAGCCGAGGTCGTGCTCTTGAGGAAAGACGGACGCCGGGGGCCACCTGTGCTCCTCTGCCCAGAGCGTCGCCCTCCGCTTTTTGCTGGACCCTTGGCCTTGCCGTTTTCCGGCCCAGCCCGGGGATGCTGTTGTTTTCTCGTTTGTTTTTATCGCATTTACACGTTTTGCATCCGGTTCCTACAGTCGTGTTCTGTTTTGCGTTATTCAGGACACCTCCTCAGCAGAAAGTTTCCAGACGGCACAAATCTAGGGTAGAAAGCGGAGCCCCCTTTTCCTCCTGTCCCCCCCGGAGGAGAGCGCCGTTCTCTGCTGTCTGCCGCCTGCTTCTGGCAATTGCAGGCACTGGGAGAAGGCAGGGCCGCCCTGCCTCTGTCCTCGGCACCCGCGTGGCCAGCGCCTGTGGCCGCTGCACCGCGTCTAGCCAGGGGCCTTTTCAGTCCGATCGCTTCCTCTTGGGCATTTAGTGTTTCCCTGTGGGAGTGACGTGTTTTGGGGGAGTGACGTGACCCCAAAAGGGACACGGCTGCGGAGCCGGACGGACTTCCTTGCCGTGTTCCCCGCGCGGGGTGCTGGTTCGGACGGATTCTGGGAGGGCCGGTGTCTGGCCGCCAGCGCCCTGGCTGTGCCCCCCGCCGAGAGGGCTCCCCCGAGTCGAGGGAGGGCAGGAGGCCACACGTCACTGCCCGGATTACTGCCCAAGTCCCCTTGCGTCTGACTCGTGGTCTCTGTTGACACGGTCACGGCAGCGGGGCACACGCGTGGCCACACCTGGTGTGGAGTCCGCCAACCACTCTTTTGTGGCACGTCTCCTTAGTTCTGGTTGCGCATTGGCAACTGCCGCTGGGTCGTGTCCCGGGTCCCCGTGGCTCTGACAGGACCACCCCAAGGTGGGGCCAGGTCACTTGTGAGCCCACAGACCTTGAGGTCAGGACTCATTCAGTATGATGGATGGTCTCCCGGCCCCTAGGAGGCCAGGGTGGGTGGGGGCCCACACGTCTGGGCTGTCTTCCCCGGGGATGGCCCTGCTGAGGGGACAGGCCCCCCGCTGTCCGCCCTGTGCCCCACCACGGCCCCTGACATGCAGACCCCAAAGGCATCTGGGATGCCTCCCCCAGGGTGTCAGCGGCCCAGCAAGACACAGAAGCCTTTTCATGAGCAGGAGCTGGGGGGTGGGGGGGTCCCTGCTCACAAATGGCTTTTTATGGCTGCCCCATCAGACGTTCCCTGGTGCTCCCAGCGTGCAGCCTGGCCCATCCGGGGGCCCAGCCCAGCTGTTTCCCACTCTGAACCACTGGTCATTGTGCCTGCCTTGGGACCCCCCCCAACCCCTGCCCTGCTCCCCACACCCCATCTCTCAGTAGGGGCATCCAGAAGAGGCCCATCTCTGTCCCTATTTTCCAAAAATAGCCATTCCTGCCACAGAGCTCCCGGAAGCTTCCCCGGGAGGCCAGTCTGTGTCCCAGGGCCCGTCCTCCACCACCCTCCTCCTCCCAGGACGGCCGCAGCTCCCCTCCAGGGCTATGTGGACTCTGGGGGGGTGGGGGTGGGGGAATCAGGCAGCTCCGGGCCCCAGGGCAGCAGCCACCACATGGGCTCCACGCTGGGGATGCCAACCAGGCTGTTCCCGCCAATCCCGGATGCTGGCCTGGGCCCCGTTCGGCAGAGCCGGCCAGGCCTCCCTCCTTGGCTCTAGCAGGTGGTCCCTCTCAGCCCCAGATGGGGCCTCGGGTTCTCAAGTTGTCCCCAGTGGGGCCAAGGCACCTGGGGCGGGGGCTTTAGGGGGCACAAACTCTCCGGTGCTGTCCTCGGGTCAGCCCTGACCACCTGTCTCCCCAGAGAGTGGCCGCCTGAGGCTGGCGGTGCTGCCTGAGGACCGGCTGCAGATGAAGTGGTCGGAGTCGGAGGGGAGCAGCCTTGGCTACCTCGTGCAGGTGAAGCCCATGGCAGGTAAGGTGCCCCTGGGAGGGGTGCCAGTGCCCTGCCCGTCGTCCCACACCCGTGTGCGTCTGCCCCACCGGCACCGGGAACGTGGCGGGAGAAGAGCCTTTAAAGGTCCCGCCGCTGTGTCCCCGCATCCAGCACACCCAGAAGGGGTCAACCAGTGTCTCTCGAAGAAACGAGTCTGTCCTCAAGCTTCCCCTCCAGAATTCTGCACGCCTACCTAACGGACATTTTGCAGGAGGGGGGCCAAGAGCCCTGCAAAGGTACAGCCACAGAGCACCCCCAGCGTGATGTTGGCCGCTGGTCTTAAAAACTTCAAAAACTGAGATTGGACACCAACCCTGAGTGTGTAATTGCAGGAAGTGGCACGCCCCGGAGGGGGAAGGGGCTCCCCCAGCCCACTCAGGCCCCTCCCCCGGCTCCAGTCTGTCTCTGCTCCCAAGAATGACCCCTTTCTGACTTGGGGGTAGTTTTCTAATATTTTAATTAAGCCAAGGCTGCTCATCCTGTTTTTCAAATCTTTTCTATTTTTTTTTATGTTTATTCATTTTTGAAAGACAGAGAGCACAAGCAGGGGTTGGGTGGAGAGAGAGGGGGAGACAGAATCGGAAGCAGGCTCCAGGCTCCAAGCTGTCAGCACAGAGCCCGACGTGGGGCTCGAACCTATAAATTGTGAAATCATGACCTGAGCCAAAGTTGGACACTCAACCGACCGAACCACTGAGGCGCCCCTAAACTTTTTTTAATGTTTATTTTTTGAAAGAGAGGGAGAGAGAGAAAGAGAAAGAGGGAAAGAGTGTGCTCGGGGGAGGGACAGAGAGAGAGGGAGACACAGAATCTGAAGCAGGGTCCAGGCTCTGAGCTGTCAGCACAGAGCCTGACGCAGGGCTTGAACTCATGAGCTGTGAGATCATGACCCGAGCCGAAGTCGGACGCTCAACCGACTGAGCCACCGAGGCACCCCAAATCTTTTCTATTTTTGTTAATGCTTTTGGTCTACTTATCCTATTAGTCACTGAGAGAAGCACTTTAACCCCTGCTTGGCTTGTAGAAACGTCTTCCTCTGCTTGCCTCAGTGGACTTTGTATGTTAGGCTGTGTTCAGGTGCATGTGAATAGGTGCGTGTGAGTCTGGCATGACTCCATCTTGCTGTGGAGTGC
This sequence comes from Lynx canadensis, assembly GCF_007474595.2. Classification (NCBI taxonomy): domain Eukaryota; kingdom Metazoa; phylum Chordata; class Mammalia; order Carnivora; family Felidae; genus Lynx; species Lynx canadensis. The sequence goes on along the minus strand of NC_044305.1, from coordinate 788,943 downwards.
TGCCCATTACCTCTCGTCAGGTGTCCCTCTGCACGAGGGCCACTGGCTCTGCTGGGCGCTGCCTGCACTACATCATCTACTCAGCCTTCTGTCCCCTGTCACCATAGATGCGCCTTCCAAGGAGCACATAATTGGTGTTGGTTTTGTCCTGTGTGACAATCTTTGCCTTTTAACTGAGATTTTTTTTTCCCATTTACATTTAATGAAATTACTGATGTATTTGGGTTTAAATCTAACATTTTCCTATTTATCTTTTGTTATACTTGTTATGATTTTTTTCTCTCCTTGTCCTCTCGGAAACTGAATTTTTATGGAAGAAATTAAACACCTAAAAGAGAGTGTGGTATAATGAACTTCACATTCCCATGACTTACTCTCAACCGTTATCAATATGTGGCCAATATTTCGTGATCTCTCTCCAACTCCTTCTATATATTGCGTTATCTTAAAGCAAATCCAAGACGTCATGTAGTCATATAATCCCATCTGTGAATATTTTAGTAGTTTTGTCTAAAAGGAAGGACTCCAAAATAACTCCAGTAGTAGCATGCCTAAAAAGTAAAAATGTTTCAGAGGTGCCATTAAATATTTTCTCGTGTTCTCATCTTCCAGTTTGTCTGATAAATACTTATACTTGACTTCTTTGAATTGCTATCCCAACAGAATCCACACATTTTATGTGGTTCCTATGTCTCAAGTAGTCTTTACTCTACAACTGTTTCCTCTCTCCCCTTTTCTTTGACGTTTATTTGTTGAGTAAGGAAGATCGTTTTCCCGACATTCTGTGTTTTGCTGATGGCATCTCCATGGTGCCACGCACACCATTCCTCTCTCCCTGTATCCCCTGTAGACTGGCACTTCTGCCCCAGAAGTTGGTCAGATTCCAATCTGGTTATGTTTTGTTGACAGAAATTCTTATAAGTGATTCTATGCAGTTTCTACTGTGCCACAAATGGAGGTACACAGTGTCTGGTGTCTCTTTTTTTGTGAAGTTAGGATTGATCAGTAGGTATGAGATTATTGAACACTTTTCATTATTATTCCGTGTCCCCATCATCTTGGTAGTTATGGTTCCTTTATTCATGTGGCGATCACCCTGGAGACAACCACCAGCAAGGACATTAACTTGTCAGCAAGTCCCGTACTTGGCCGCTACACCGCCTTTCCCCCGGTAGAGACAAGGCCTCTGATCATCACAGCCACATTCATCCCCTTTCTATGCACATTAATTCTGTATCTATATTAAATCTCAGAGCACATTTTAATTACTGTAGTTGACGTGATGTTAATTTAGAACAACTCACATGTACACCCCTTTTCTTTATTCCTTCCAGAGTCTTCCAATCTGGGATTTTTTTTTTTTTTTCCTGCCTGAAAATACTCCTTGGCGTTTCCTGCAGTACAGTTCTGCCAGATGCAAATTCTCTGGGCTTTCGTTTTGTTGTTTGCCTGAAAATGTCTTCATTCTTTGTTCTTGAAAGATACTGTTGCTGGGTATAGAATTTGGAGTGGGCACTTTCTTTCGGCACTTTGAAGAATCCTTTTACCGTCTTCTGGCTTTTATTGTGTTTTCTCGAGAATTCAGCTACCAGCCTGATTATTGCCCTGTGAGATGTAATTCCTCGCTTTCCTTCCTCCTGACTGCCTTCTGATTTTTCCCTCTGTTTAATTTTGAGCACACTTAATCTGATGTTCTTGGTGTGGGTCTCTTCTTACCTCACTGCAGATTCATGGGGCTTGTTGGGTCTGGGTCTTACTGTCGTACAATTTTGGAGAATTCTTTAGCCAAGTCTATGCAAATATCACTTGTGCCCTGTTTGCTGTCTTTTCTCTCTGTGGGACTCTCATCACACATGTGGGCCCTCTCCTGTATCTGTGCCTCTTATTTTCTTCTATATTTTTAATTCTTTTATTTCTCCGTTCTTAATGTTGTGTTTTTATTCTGACCTATACTCCACTATTCATCTCTTTGTTTGTGCGTAAGAAGCTGTTAAGTCATTTTTAGAATTCCTAACTTCAAGTTTTTGTTTTTCCATCCTAGAATTTCCATTTGGAAAATATCCATTTGGTTTTTACATTCGAATTTCTTTTTTACTGTTTCTAGTTTGACACCTAACTTCATAGGCTTATCCCTAAATCTTCAAACTAGTTTGCATAATTATTTAAAAGCCCCGTAACTTGTCCAGAAAAATCAGTGGTCTCTTCCTATTGTCTGTTGTTTCTCTTAACTTTCTATCACTTCCTCTTGCTCCTTGTACACCTGGTTATGTTGCATTGAGTACCAGCCGTTGTGAAAGCTTACAGAAATAATTTGTGACCTTATGTAACATTGTCTTCCTCCAGAAAAAAAAATTGTGGGGTGCCTGAGTGGCTCAGTCGGTTCAGCATCCAAGTTCGGCTCAGGTCATGATCTCACGGTCCATGAGTTCAAGCCCCGCGTCGGGCTCTGTGCTGACAGCTCAGAGCCTGGAGCCTGCCTCGGATTCTGTGTCTCCCTCTCTCTCTGACCCTCCCCCATTCATGCTCTGTCTCTCTCTGTCTCAAAAATAAATACACATTTAAAACAATTAAAAAAAAAAGAAAAAAATTATGTTTCTGACAGAGGCAATGGGAACTAGCAGTTTGGGGTAATCTTTGTTAAATTTTAGAGGTTGGAAGTATTTGAAGCTGGGCCCCAGTCCCTTCAAGGGCTGGTCTATTCCCGTTAACCCTTGCTCTTAAGGGTAGATCTTTATGGTTTCAACCCAAAAACGCGGGGGCATGTGCCAAGAGTTCACTTCCAGCCCAGACTTCCTATTCTTGCTTCTTAAGCCCCCATAACCTTTGTCCTCATGGCCTCTCTTCCAGACTCCCTGCGTTGCCAGTTCAGGCTGTTCTGACAAAGCACTCCAGACTGGGCAGCCTAAACAACATTCAGTCCCTACAGTTTGGGGGGCTGGACATCTGAGGTCAGGGTGTTGGCACCGTTGGGTTCTTCGTAAGGACCCTCTTCCTGGTTTACAGACAGCTGTCCTGTCTCTGTGCCCACTCCTGGGGCTTCTTCAGAGGGGCACTGACCGCATCACAGGGGCTCCACCTTCACAACCACTCACCTCGCCGTGGCCTCACCTCCTAACACGGTCACCTTAGGGGGCAGGAGGTCAACGTGTGGATTTTGGGGGGATGCCAGCACTCAGCCTGTAGCACGGCCCCGGCCAGGCCTGCTGTAGGGGCGCCCTAGCGGCTGCATCCCTGCTCTGGGTTTTGGATCGTGGCCTCAGCAGCTCTCGGCAAGCAGCTTCTTTGAAAATCCCCCATCTAGTTCTTCTAGCTCTTACGGACGGAGGGTCGTGTGGTCTACCAAGTCCGCCGATGCCCGTGGTCTACGCGCCAGGGCGGACAGGTGGGCAGGTGCCCTGCAGTAAAGCCGAGAGCGACGGCCGCCTCGGTCAGCGCTTGCTGAGCTCACACGTCAGAGCTGCTCGCCTGCGATCTGTTCAGTGCTCCACCTTCGCAAAATACTTGGCTTCTTTTAACGATGACAGGCCTGTAAGAGTTTGTGGGGATGCGGGATTAGGACCTAGCGTGTGTGAGGCCCTGGCTCCGTGAAGCCAGCTGCGTCGCCAGTGGGGTGGGGGTGAGGGGCAGGCGGTGGGACCCGAGAGGGGTTGGAGGAGAGAAACGGCAGCCTTTGGGAGGGGGTGAGCGTGAGCAGAGCTGATCCCAAGAAGCCAGGAGTCCAGAATCCCCGAGGCCCTGTTGTGTGGCGTGAGCACCGGGCCAGGGCAGGGTGTGTGTGTGTGTGTGTCCGCGCCCGCACGCACGTGCACACATGCACACGTGAATCCCCCCATCGACTGCTCGCTAATCACACATCTGTGCAGGTGGGCTTGGCATCCGACAGACGGGGTTAAATCCCGATTCCACCATTGAGTGACTATGTGGCTTGGTCCTTGGGGCCTCGGTTTTCCCTACTACAAAGTGGGGGCAGTGGGTTTGTGAAAATCACGCAGCTTGATGAACGTGACGCACACACAGTGAATGCCTGACAAAGTGGCTCCTAATTACGACAGCGGCAATTCCGCGACTCCTTGGATTTCGCGCGCCCCCAGTGCAGGCTGGCCACACAACAGGGCAGGGTCGGCCTTCTCTCCACCTGCAGGGGTGCCGGCCTTTCCTACCCCTTCCCCTGCCCGGCACGGGAGATGGGACAGGTGCCCGGCGCCCCCTGACACCCGCTTCAGTGTCTCCTCTGAGCAGACAGCCGCGTCCCCTTTGGGATTTTGCTTGTTTTTCATGCTTGAAACTCAGCCTCGGCCTCAGACCCGCGGAGGTGTTTACGGGCTGGCACCATGCGGTCCAACCACAGTGCAGAGGGCAGAGCGGGGGCCCCGACTCCCCCGTCTTCCTCTCTCCGTGTGCCCCCATGTTCACGTCCTCAAGGTGTCCCCGAGGACGCTGTGCTGGGCGCCCGGAGGACGTGTGCATAAGTCATGGAGGGTAAGTCCTCGTCAAGGACACGGACGTGTTGCTGCCACGGAGCCACGGACAGGCATTCCCTTTCAGTTCGTTCCCCAGAGTGCAGTCCCTCCCGTCAGACCCCACAGAGAGGAGCAAAGACCTCCCCCCTCCCTGTTCTCTCCGCACCCCAGGGGACGCGGAGCAGGATGTGATGCTGACCACGAAGGCCCCCAAGGCCACGGTGGGGGGCCTGAGCCCCTCCAAGGGCTACACCGCGCAGATCTTCCGGCTTACTGGCTCAGGGACCACCCTGCTGGCTCAGAGGGAGTTTGTGAGTAAGTCCGTCACCCCGCCCCTGGAGCCCAGCCGCAGAGCCTGCGCGTGGGGAGGAGCGGGACCCTGGCCCTGCTCTGGCTGGAGCTGTGGCTCCCCGGTAGCCCCCGGGCTCTGCTCCCACCTGGGGGGCGGTCCTGACAGCCCCTCGTCCTTCTCTGCAGTAGAGGAGCTGAAGAGGCCCCTGGGGGCAGCCCCGGAGCCCACGCCCTCCCACGTGGGGAGCCCAGCCCCGGAGCCCCCAGTCGCCTCGTCCCCGAGCCAAGACCCGCCCACTCTTGGCGGCTCCAGGTGGGATGAGGGTAAGTCGCTGGGGGAGGGAGCAACCTTCCGCCTCTGCCGGGCTCTGTTCATGGGGCGGGGCGCTTCCTCCCGGGGGACCCCACATTCCAGCTTGACCTGGAGCGTGCCGGCCGCTCTCCTGGCTTCACGCAGATCAGGGGGCACAGGTCACCGCTGGGGGTGCACATGGGCCCCAGTGTGCCTTGCTTCCTGCCCGCGTGCGGCGGGTACGAGCTGACACACAGCCGTGTCCCCCCAGGACTGCTCGGTGAGGAGCGGCACCCGCCCAGGGGCCCCGGGGGCAAGGCCCCTTCTCAGCCCACCAAAGACCTGGAGAGGCAGAGCCACCCCAGGGCCCCCGAGGGAAAGACCGAGAAGCCAGGTGAGCAACCAGGGCGCCGGCCCCTGCCTGCTCCCAGGTGGCTGCTCCCGTGTGACCCAGGGCAGGGCAGACAGCTGGGGCATTTTTGGTGGGCCCGTGAGGCCCTGTAGGCGGGACTGTGTCCCCCATTAGAGGGGGGTCTCCTTGCACTTCCCCTACCCGGGAGTCTTCACGAGGGGTCTGTCACGGGGTGGGGGGGTGGGCGCTCAGCCCGGAGGGCTTGTCTGTGCGGGCTCTCAGGAAGCCCCCGACCCAGGCAGTGGCTCCGTCGTCTCCGGAGAGCTCCTAGGTCATGGGACAAGCCAGTGAGACCTCAGCCCAGAGCTGCCAGCCATGCTGACCCCCACCTGCCCCGGTGGGCACCCCCTTGGCCCGCCCCCACGTGGGCAACTGCACACGGGGACCGGCACTGCCGAGGCCGCCCGAGCACCCGGGTGTCTCACTAACCCTCTCTGGGGGTGCTTGGGGGGCCAACACAGGGACCGACGTTCACGTAGGGACTTGGTCACCCCCCTCACTCCAGCCAGAGCCCCGTGGCCCCTCCCCCTCCGTCGGCCCCAGGGAAGGAGATCCTAGGGGGCTGGAGCTGGCCCGGAGCAGCTGGGGGGGTAGCCCTCTGGTGTTGTGGGCCTGGCCCAGCTCCTCAACACCCTCCCTCGCCCCCAGCCAGCCCCCAGTTCCGCTGCACACCCCCTACGCCTGTGGACATGATCTTCCTGGTGGACGGGTCCTGGAGTATCGGCCACAGCCACTTCCAGCAGGTCAAAGATTTCCTGGCCAGCGTCATCGAGCCCTTTGACATCGGGCCAGATAAAGTCCAAGTCGGTGGGTACCCGCCCCTTGCCTGCCTCGTGGCCCTGCGCCCCCTCCCCCCGGGTGTCCCCACAAGTCCTACCAGCATGCAGGGGACGCCCAGCTCTGAGGAACTGGAAGTCAGGGCAGAGGCCCAGAGCCTCTTGGGGAAACAGGAGAGCCCCACCAGTGGGTCTCACCCGTAGCTGACAGGCTGACCCCGCCAGGCCAGGCAGGGGCGTCCCCACAGGGGCATGTGGGGATCCCCACAGGGGCAGGTGGGACAGCTGGCTCCTCGGGGCACGTTCTGGTGACCTCTCAGTGTGGAACAGGGGGGCCTCCCCGGCGTCCTGGCGAGGCTGCGCGTGGGGCCTCCGCTCACCCGCCCTGCCCCCGCTGCAGGCCTGACTCAGTACAGTGGAGACCCCCAGACTGAGTGGGATCTCAGCACCTTCGGCGCCAAGGAGGACGTGCTGGCCGCTGTCCGCAGCCTCCGCTACAAAGGGGGAAACACGTTCACAGGTCTGCCTGGGCCCCCGGCGGCCCCACCCCGGGGGTTTCTGTTTTCGGGTCTCCGTCCCGCGGGTCAGCCTCCCAGATTTGGAAGCTTGCACGCTGATCTAGCCAAGTGCTATGTGGGCGCTGAGCCTGAGTCACACCTTTGTAAAAAGCAAATGTCTCCTTGCTGACCTTTGATGAAAACGGGGGTTGCCGTCTCCCACGGGCAGACCCTGGGTCTCGCGGTGCTTTGAGGGAAGGGGGTGGTCCCTGCCTCTGGGTGCCCCTCCCCCTGGAGGGGCCAGGACTGACTCAGCGGGCACTGTGCTGGGGTCAGCGGCCGGTGGGGTGGCACCGGGCAGGGAGGGCACCAGGAGGGGCGCTTGGGGCCGCATGCCCTTTACCACCGCTGTGCCCAAGGCCTGGCCCTGTCACACGTGCTGGAGCAGAACCTGCGGCCGGGGGCGGGGCCCCGTCCAGAGGCGGCCACGGTGGTGATTCTGGTGACGGACGGCAAGTCCCAAGATGATGCCCGTGCCGCTGGCCGTGCCCTCAAGGACCTGGGTGTTGACATCTTTGCTGTGGGTGAGTGGCCCTTGGCCCCCCGCTGGAGTTCCCACGGCGTGGCAGCCCCGGCCGCAGGGTCAGTTTGCACCCCTACTTGTCCACCCGGGCTGGAGGTCTCGTGGCGCCCGTGCCACAGGGAGGACCGTCCCTGCTTGAGGAGCTGCACAGCCGTGGGCGCTCAAGGGGGCGTGCAGACATGAGGCTCCCGGTTTGCACACCCTGTGTGCATCTGCCCCGCTGCGTGTGCTCCGTGCTCTGTGCCACGGGCGCCCAGCACCCCTAGTGACCTCGTTCTGCTCGCGCCACCGGTCAGTTATCACCTCTGTCCCTCGAGAAAGGAACTGCGGGTGCGGGGGGCTCCTGGGGGCAGTGGGCCTCCTTGGTGCCCCAGCCCCCCTCATGCAGGTGTGTCCCAAGCCCCAGGTTCACGGGAAGGTCTGGGGGTTTGTGGGACTCTGAGGAAAGCACGCTGGCCTCCCTCCCGACCCCAGACCCCATAGAGACCCAGGCAAGCAGGGCACAGCCTGCAAGGGGCCTCCGGGGGTCCAGCCCCACCCGCAGCAGCGCCCAGCTGCAGTCTCTCGGGGGGGCCTGGCAGGTGACCCGGCTCTGGGGCCCGCAGGATCTTGGGTACGGGGCTTGGGAAGGCCTCTCGAACTGCGGGGCGACTCAGGCAAGGGGCCCGGCGGTCTCGGCTGTAAGATGGGGCAACGGCGCCTGGTGGGCGGGGCCGGGCCGTCCTCACCGCCGTACCCTGTGAACAGGCGTGAAGAACGCGGACGAGGCCGAGTTACAGCTCCTGGCGTCCCGGCCGCTGGACATCACCGTCCACAACGTGCAGGACTTTCCCCAGCTGGGCACCTTGGCCGGCTTGCTCAGCCGCCTCATCTGCCAGAAAGTCCAGGGCAGGAGCAGGGCCCCGGGTGAGCGGCGGGTGGCGGTGGCAGGGCAGGGCCCCCCTGGCCGGCTGCAGCCCTGCCCGGCCCTGCCCGCCCGCTTCGGACAAAGGGGCAGGGCGGTTGCGGCCCCTCTGGGGTACGCCCCGCACTCCCTGTCTCCTCGGGTCTCGGGGCTCTGAGGGTGTCTGCGGCCAGGACGACACCTGCCCCTCCCGGAAGTGCCTGCCAGGGAGGGCAGGGGGAGCCGGTAACGCAGGCTGCCCGCTGGGCTGTGGGCCACTCTCCCCCCTGTCCCACAGTTGCATCGACAGCGGGCAGCCCCTCCTCCCCGGACACCCTCTTCGCTCCCACCGACCTGGTCGTGACCCAGGTGACCTCCTCCAGCGTCCACCTGTCCTGGACTCCAGCCCCCCAGCTGCCCCTCAAGTATCGGATCGTGTGGCAGCCTTCCAGGGGTGGCACCCCCAGGGAGGTGAGACGCGGCTCCAGTCAGGGCCACACGTGACACGGCCATCACGGAGAAAGCGTGGCAAGGGTGGTCCCGCCAGACCTGCAGCGGCCACGGAGCCGGAGCCCCGAGGGCAGGCTCGGGTGGCCGGGGGCAGAAGGTGGAGCGCGTGGGGTGCTTTGATGGCCGCCCGGTGGCCGGGGCCGGGGGTGCGGCCGTGTGGGAAGCGAGGACTGACCACGGCCCCCACCGGAGCTGACTGTCTCCCTGCCCTGCACCCGCCGCACCCCCTACACCCGCCCCCTGCGTGCGCCCCCTGCGCCTACCCCCTGTGGCCATCCCCTGCCCTGCACCCCCTGCTCCCACCCCCTACACCCACCCCCTGCGCCCCCTGCGTGCGCCCCTGCGCCTACCCCCTGTGCCCCCTGTGCCCGCCCCCTGCGCCTACCCCCTGTGCCCGCCCCCTGCGCCCACCCCCTGTGCCCACCCCCGGCTCCACTGAGGCTCCTGTTGTAGGTTGTGGTGGAGGGGCCCGCCTCGTCCATGGAGCTTCACAACCTGACGGCCGGCACGCAGTACTTGGTGTCTGTGCTCCCTGTCCTCCGGGCTGGGTTCGGAGAGGGCCTGAGGCGCCTCGTGACCACAGGTGGGTGGGGTGGAGCCGGCCGGGCTTGGGGCTCGGGGGCTACCCTACCTGCAGCCTCCCCTTGGAGCCTCATACCAGCAAGGGCGATGCCGCGGGCAGGCCCGGCCTCAGCCCAGTCTCTGGGCCTCTCTGACCCTCAGTGTCTTCTTCTGAGCTGCTCAGACCTTTTACGGAGCTCCCGTCCTACCTGGCCGGCCATGAGCCCCCTTTAACAGCTTTATTGGGAAACGAATCGCATGTCGTGCAACTCCCAAGTGTGAGACTCCTCGGTTGTTGGTCTGGCCCCTGAGGGTCACCACAGTCCACTGTAGAACGTTGTCCTCACCTGCAAGAAGTTGTGTGCCCCTGGCTGTTGCCCCCAGTCCCCCAGCTCCTGGTGACTCCAGTCTGCTTTCTGCCTCCATGGATTGGCCATTTCTGGACCTTCTGTGTCGGTGGGACCATTCAGCGCAGGGCGTCTTTACGGGGTTGCTAACCTAGGGGCCCTGGCCTCCCCACCCTCAGGGCAGGTAGCCTTAAACAGAAACACACCAGGCGGCTGTGATTCCCCAGAGCTGTGAGCTGGAGACTCGGCCCAAAGTGAAATGTGGGGACAGACAGAATGGTCTGTGGGCCTTTCTTCCCACCTGCCTCCAGCGGCCCCGTCGCAAGGTCTGCGCTGACCCAGCCCCGCGGTTATTCTAGCGAGGGGCCTCCTTTTCGCGTGCGCGCTTCCTGGAAAGTGCTGCTCTCTTCCTTTCTGCCTTCCCCCAGCGCCCCTGCCTCCGCCCCAGGCGCTGGCCCTGGCCGCAGTGACACCCAGGACCATCCGCCTCACCTGGCAGCCGTCGGCCGGGGCCACACGGTACCTGGTGCGGTGCCTGTCGGCCTCCGCCAAGGGCCAAGAGGAGGGGAGAGAGGTTCGAGGCCAGCCGGAAGGGGAGGCGGAGGAGGGTGCCCGGGGCTGGGGGCAGGTGGGGTGGGGAGGGTGGCGGGCAAGGGCCAGCATGAGCACCACGTCCCCGCAGGTGCGGGTGGGGCAGCCCGAGGTGCTGCTGGACGGCCTGGAGCCCGGCAGGGACTATGATGTCTGGGTACAGAGCCTGCGAGGGGCCGAGGCCAGCGAGGCTCGGGGCATCCGCGCCAGGACCTGTGAGTGCCCGTCCACCGGGCAAATGCCCCACTCTGGCTCCCCCCAGCCTTCCACCAGGTGGGGGACCGCAGACCCCTCTGGTGGCCCCAGCAGCCCTAGCCCCTGCCCACCCACCCCGATACACTTGGGGACAGGGTGCTGGCTGGTCCCTGAGGCCTCGACGTGCTCTGCAGCCACCCTCGCGCCCCCCGGACACCTCAGCTTCTCGGACGTGAGTCACGACTCAGCCCGTGTTTCCTGGGAGGGCGTCTCGAAGCCCGTGCGTCTGTTCAGGATCAGCTTTGCCTCCAGTGACGGCAGCCATTCAGGGGAGGTGAGAGCAGCACCTGCCCAGGGGCCCTTGGGGGGCGTGGTGTCCGGCGGGAATGAGGTGAACAGGGTGGGGGGGGACCCAGCACCCTCAGCACCTCCACCCCCACGTTCACGGTTGTTGGGTGTTGCTGGGCCCCCGGGCGCCAGCCTTGGCCTGCTGAGGAGCAGCACGGACCATGTCCACCTGGGGGCCAGTCCGCAGGGGTGGGGGGAGACCGGTGGGAGGCCAGGAATTGGACCCATACACCTAAATGACACCCGTGACGAGGTGTGCAGGGTTCGTGCTGTCCTGACAGGCTGGCTGGACTCTCTAGGGGTGGGGGGGCAGGGGGGGAGGCCCCGGGAGGCCCCACGTGTGCTGGGCTCCCCACTCCCAGTGCACACTCACTCCCCCACTCGGGGCCGTCATGGGCCGTCCCGCGGGCAGGTCCCAGGCCGGGCTCTCCTCCCTGGCAGGGGCAGTTGGCTCCAGGCCTCCACCCACGTGCCTCGCAGGTGGAGGCTCCCGGCAACGCCACCTCGGCCACCGTGGGCCCTCTGTCCTCCTCCACTGCGTATTCCGTCCGCGTCACCTGCCTCTACCCCGGGGGCAGTTCCTCCGTGCTGACCGGCCGCCTGACTACGCGTGAGTGGGCTGCGGTTGCCTGGGGCCCCCAGGCCGCTCCACACCTCCACCCGACGGATGGTTCACAGCAACACATAGCTGCCCTGCGCGGTGCTGAGCCGGGGGCACACGTGCCTGGACAGGTGTGACGACGGGGTGTAGGGCCCTCGAGGGCACGACTCCAGGCACCTCTAGAACAAGGGCTCGTGCCCAGCCTGCAGCCGGGTCCTGGGCAAAGGGGGAAAATGTGGGCATGGCTGCTGGGTGGGGTCTGGGGATCCCCTCTGCCCCCCATGGGGCAGTCACCCCCAGGCGTGGTCCTGCATCGGTGAAATCTCCTTCCCGGGTGCCCAAGGATGTTTCTGATGAGTCTTGAGGGGCAGGGGTGCAGAGGCCACCTCCTCACGGCTTCTGCTTCTCCAGGCCCCGTCCCCCCAGCCTCAGTCTCCCCGCCCCGTCTTCCAGGGAAAGTCCCCAGCCCGAGCCAGCTCTCGGTGACAGAGCTCCCTGGGGACGAGGTTCGACTGGAGTGGACGGCCGCAGCGGCTTCCGGCGTCCTTGTGTACCAGATCAAGTGGACGCCCCTGGGAGACGGGAAGGCCCACGAGGTGTGGGCCGGGGAGAGGAGGACGATCTCCCAAAGCCGGGCTCCGGGAGGGCTCAGACCCTCGTGCTTCGTCCCGGGGACGGCTGCCTGCCCGCGGCCTGTGAGCCGAGCCCCAGGGAGAGGACACCTCTTCGCGGGACGGACGCCTGTCCCTCCTCTCCACAGATCTCTGTCCCAGGGCACCGGGACGTGGCAGTCCTGCCTGGCCTACGAAGCCACTTGGAGTATGAGATCACCATCCTGGCCTACTACAGGGATGGGGCCCGCAGCGACCCGGTGTCCCTCCGCTACACCCCCCGTAGGTGACCGCCGCTCTGCCCCCCAGCCGTGCAAGGAGGAGGAGCAGCCCAGAGGGACCCCAGACCCTCCCAGCTCCAGGGGCCCAGGGCCTTGAGCTCCAGAGCCATTGACCGGCAGCTCCCTGAGTCCCCCAACCCTCTGGCCTGACCACTTGGGTCCACGGGCTCCCCCCCTGAGCCCTCCAGGAAGGTGTTCAGGGGCAGCCAAAGTTTCGGGTTACCTGGTATGACAGAGTGCTCAGGACTGTCCTGGAGCTGACCCGGTGCCCAGTGGTCCCGTCTGCGCCGCAGGACGTGGTGGGAGGGTGGGGGCGGGGGGAGCAGGGACAGACCCCCGCGGGGCATGCCGGCCATCCTCCAGCCCCGGCCTGAGCCCCCAGGGTGGCGCCTGCCTCACAGCGCACCGGAGCCCGCCCTCTGACCTGGCCCTGGCGTCCAAGTCACCCGACAGCCTGCAAGTCAGCTGGACACCTCCGAGCGGCCACGTCCTCCACTACCGGCTCACCTACCTGCCAGCCTCGGGCTCGGGGCCCGAGAAGTCGGTGGGTCTCGGCCGAGCAGGGAGGCCACGGCCCATCGAGCGCCCCCGGGTCCCGGGGGAGACACAGCCGCCCTGTGTGTTGAGGGCGGTCGCCCCTCTGTGACGGATGCAGACAAGCGAGAGCAGAGACGCTCCAGAGGGGGCAGCTTAGGTGACCGTGTCCCCCCCGCCCCACCCCAGATCTCTGTTCCAGGACTCAGCAATCACGTGACGCTCCCCAACCTGCTGGCGGCCAGCAAGTACAGGGTCCTGGTCTCCGCGGTCTATGGAGCGGGGGAGAGCAGGACTGTGTCTGCCGTAGGCCACACGGGTGAGTGGGCACCAAGACCCCCAGGCCCCAGTCGGGCCCCCGACCCTCACACCCAGCCAGGCCCCAGCCAGGACCCCAACCCTCACACCCAGCCAGGCCCCAGCCAGGACCCCAGACGCGTCCAGGCCCCAGCCAGGACCCCAGACCCAGCCAGGCCCCAGCCAGGCCCCCGACCCTCACACCCAACCAGGCCCCAGCCAGGACCCCAACCCTCACACCCAGCCAGGCCCCAGCCAGGACCCCAGACGCGTCCAGGCCCCAGCCAGGACCCCAGACCCAGCCAGGCCCCAGCCAGGCCCCCGACCCTCACACCCAACCAGGCTCCAGCCAGGACCCCAACCCTCACACCCAGCCAGGCCCCAGCCAGGACCCCAACCCTCACACCCAGCCAAACCCCAGCCAAGACCCCAGACCCAGCCAGGCCCCAGCCAGGACCCCAGACCCAGCCAGGCCCCAGCCAGGACCCCAGACCCAGCCAGGCCTCAGCCAGGACCCCAGACCCAGCCAGGCCTCAGCCAGGACCCCAGACCCAGCCAGGCCCCAGCCAGGCCCCCGACCCTCACACCCAGCCAAACCCCAGCCAAGACCCCAGACCCAGCCAGGCCCCAGCCAACACCCCAGACCCAGCCAGGCCTCAGCCAGGCCCCCGACCCTCACACCCAGCCAGGCCCCAGCCAGGACCCCAGACCCAGCCAGGCCCCAGCCAGGCCCCTGACCCTCACACCCAGCCAGGCCCCAGCAAGGACCCCAGATGCAGCCAGGCCTCAGCCAGGCCCCAGACCCAGCCAGGCCCCAGCCAGGCCCCCGACCCTCACACCCAACCAGGCCCCAGCCAGGCCCCCGACCCTCACACCCAACCAGGCCCCAGCCAGGACCCCAACCCTCACACCCAGCAAGACCCCAGACCCAGCCAGGCCCCAGCCAGGACCCCAGACCCAGCCAGGCCCCAGCCAGGCCCCCGACCCTCACACCCAACCAGGCCCCAGCCAGGACCCCAACCCTCACACCCAGCCAAACCCCAGCCAGGATCCCAGACGCAGCCAGGCCCCAGACCCTCACACCCAGCCAGGCCCCAGCAAGGACCCCAGATGCAGCCAGGCCTCAGCCAGGACCCCAGACCCAGCCAGGCCTCAGCCAGGACCCCAGACCCAGCCAGGCCCCAGCCAGGCCCCCAACCCTCACACCCAGCCAAACCCCAGCCAACACCCCAGACCCAGCCAGGCCCCAGCCAGGACCCCAGACCCAGCCAGGCCCCAGCCAGGCCCCCGACCCTCACACCCAACCAGGCCCCAGCCAGGCCCCCGACCCTCACACCCAACCAGGCCCCAGCCAGGACCCCAACCCTCACACCCAGCCAAACCCCAGCCAGGATCCCAGACGCAGCCAGGCCCCAGACCCTCACACCCAGCCAGGCCCCAGCAAGGACCCCAGATGCAGCCAGGCCTCAGCCAGGACCCCAGACCCAGCCAGGCCTCAGCCAGGCCCCCAACCCTCACACCCAGCCAAACCCCAGCCAACACCCCAGACCCAGCCAGGCCCCAGCCAGGCCCCCGACCCTCACACCCAGCCAACACCCCAGACCCAGCCAGGCCCCAGACAGGACCCCAACCCTCACACCCAGCCAAACCCCAGCCAGGATCCCAGACGCAGCCAGGCCCCAGACCCTCACACCCAGCCAGGCCCCAGCAAGGACCCCAGATGCAGCCAGGCCTCAGCCAGGACCCCAGACCCAGCCAGGCCTCAGCCAGGACCCCAGACCCAGCCAGGCCCCAGCCAGGCCCCCAACCCTCACACCCAGCCAAACCCCAGCCAACACCCCAGACCCAGCCAGGCCCCAGCCAGGCCCCCGACCCTCACACCCAACCAGGCCCCAGCCAGGACCCCAACCCTCACACCCAGCCAGGCCCCAGCCAGGACCCCAGACGCAGCCAGGCCCCAGCCAGGCCCCAGACCCTCACACCCAGCCAGGCCCCAGCCAGACCCCCGACCCTCACACCCAGCCAGGCCCCAGCCAGGATCCCAGACGCAGCCAGGCCCCCGACCCTCACACCCAGCCAGGCCCCAGCCAAGACCCCAGACCCTCACACCCAGCCAGGCCCCTGGGAGCCTAGAACCCGTGGGCCTCCTTGCTGGAGTCCTGCCTCAGGCTGTGCCGAACACTGCCGAACTAACAGAAGGACAATCAGGGTTCTCATGGAACCTGCCCCCATTGGACAGCGCAAACACCAACCCAGGGGTTAGGACCATGCCGGTCAATGCAATGCATGCAGGCTGATGTGGCTGGGGGCTCCTGGTTGGAACCTTGCCAGCAATGCTCAAAGCTGGGGAACGGGCTCGTAATTGTCCCGTCTCTGCGTCTGGGGGTGCAGGCAGCGTCCAGCCCGGCAGGAGTCCCGGGCAAGCTGGCTGTACCTCATAGACAGGGCAGGCGAGGGGCCCGGGCTGGCCTCCCTCGATGCACGGAGTACAGGGATGTGGCCTCAGTCGGCCCTGGGGGATGGCCACCCACAGGCAGGACCAGCTGAGGACACCGGGTCACACACTGCAGAGCAGAGGGCCCACTGAGGCCACTCAGCTGGGCCACTCCAGTCTCCCTCTGTGTCCCCTCCGTAGGGCCATCTAGTTTTGGCTTGAATGCCTCTGGGGATGGGGGTCTCCCTACTCAGTGGTGCCTTTACTGGCTCGTGAACAACTTCTAAGCACCCACTGTGCCCCTGGCAGCGGAGGAACTCTGCACAGCCAGGGACCTGGCCGGTGTGTCCCTGGGTCAGCGTGTCCCCAGGTCGAGGTGTCCCCAGGTCGGCATGACCCCAGGTCGGCATGTCCCCAGGTCGGCATGTCCCCAGGTTGGCATGTCCCCCAGTCGTGTCCCCAGGTCGGCATGTCCCCAGGTCGGCATGTCCCCAAGTCAGCCTGTCCCCAAGTTGGCATGTCCCCCAGTCGAGGTGTCCCCAGGTCGGCATGACCCCAGGTCGGCATGTCCCCAGGTCGGCATGTCCCCAGGTTGGCATGTCCCCCAGTTGAGGTGTCCCCAGGTCGGTGTGTCCGTCTCCCTGGCCCTGCCACCTGGGGCACATCGGGTGGCCAGTACCCTCAGGGTTTGGTGCCCAGTGGGAGCACCCCTGGGTGCGTGCTGTCTTGCAGGGGGTGGAAGTGAGGTCCCCGAGGGAGCGGGACATCATGTCCATCCTTCCCTGAGTCGTGGAGACTGTAAGCTAAAGACCAGAATCTCCAGGGCATCTGTGGACTTCAGGACAGGGCGCTCCCCAGGTGGCGCGGGGCCCCGTGCCAGCCTGGCCCTGACCGACTCCTTGTTGCCTCCCAGCAGCCTGCCCCGCCCTCAGCCCAGATGGCTCCCTCTCAGGTAGGCCTGCCCTTGTGTGACAGCTGACCCTCCACACCCCCCACCTGTCCCCCCCTCCTCTCACAACCGTCTGAGGAGGGTGGCCTGGGACCCCACCCGCCACGAAGGGGCAGTGACAAGAAACAAGGTCCTGTGGTCGTTGGGGGCCCCAGTCTCACCTGTGCAGGGGAGAGTGGGGATGAGGCTGGCCAGAGCTTTATTCCTGCCTCACCATCGAGGTTGCTGAGGCCTGTCCACGGTCACAGCTGGGACACGGCAGGACAGACGAAGCCCTGGGTCCTGTGTGGCCTCCTCGAGGCTCTCTGCTGACTCGAGCCGGGTGAGGGGCCGAGCACGGGGCTCACACAGCATCTTTAGTGCTTTGTGGGTCTGAGACGCTCCCAGACTCGGGGCCGACGTGAGAGCCACCCGTGGTCAGGCACAGGCGTGCAGAGCGGGGGCGGTGGAGGCCTGTGTCTCCAGGGCCGAGCGTCCCTCGGGGGCCACCATGAGCTGCGAGGCGGGGCCACTCCTGGCGGGGCGCTGAGGCTTCTCTGTCCTGCCCCCGCTCCTGCCCCAGGCCTGTGGCCGCGCTGAGCACCCAGCAAATAAGATTTCCCCTTCACTTTGTGCCCTTAGCGTCACAGAAGGTGCAGACGCTGGGAGCCCGCCGGGCCGGGGCGGGCGGTGTGACCCACCCCTGTGCACCCTCGCCTCTGCCGGGAGGTCGGGGGCTGTGCACCAGAGGGGGAGGCCAGCGGGTGGGTGCCCCGAGTACGCGTCCACCTGTGGGCCCCCTGATCACCTTCCTCCCGTCGATGGGCGTCCTGTCTTTGCGTCTCCTCTCCTCTCCCCTGACTCCTGCTGCCTTCTCTTTGCGTCCTGCCCCTCCGGCCCTCACCTTTCGTCTCTGATCGTCCCCTGGTGCTGCTGCCTGTCCCAGGCTTTGACCTCATGGCGGCCTTTGGTCTGGTGGAAAAGGAGTATGCGTCCATCCGCGGCGTCGCCATGGAGGCCTCGGCATTCGGCCGCGCCAGGACCTTCACACTCTTCAAGGATGCCCAGCTGATGCGCCGGGCCAGGTGGGAGGATGGGGGACAGACCGCGGCCCGAGATGGGGGGCAGCTGCACAGTGGGGGTGGGTCCTGGGGAGGTCCTGCCGCTCGGTCCCCCGGAGCCAACCAGGTGGACGTCCCCCCCCCCCCCGGCGAGCAGGGTTTTCCAACTGAACAAATCTTGCATGGGTAGAATGAGGCCACGAGTGGGTCCTGTTCCGTGTGGCCCAGGCATCGATCAGACTTGCAGACTTCCTCACAGTGGCCCCCATTTGTCTCCTTGGGAAGCCCTGCCTCCCGTGTGGGCTCCGGTCAGGCAGATGCCTGGTTTTAGCAAGCGGCTGCTATGTGAGCACGAAAAAGGCCGCGTGATTCCTGACGTCTAACAGCCGCCCTCCCCTGCTTGTGGAGAGATCTTGAATCAAAATCGCAACTGTGACACACACGGCAAAACCTCTTCTTAAGTTAGAATGTTGTAAATCGTCAACGCAGTCGTGTGCTTTGTAATGGAAATTTGAAAATACAAAATAGATAATTTTGCAAAACTCGGCCGACGCTGCTAAGATTCAGGGCTTTCTCCCCAGTCCGGTGGGCACAGCAGGTGCAGCAGGCACGGCCGCGGCCTCACCCCTGAACTCATGGCTTCCCTGTGCCACCCAGGCCCCGATCTGTTCCTGTGTTAACTTCTCCTTTAGGCGGCATACGGGTTTCACGTTTTGTGGGTGGCCGAAGCCTGGCTTTTCCTCCCGTCCAAGCTCTAGTGTGGGGCTCGAGCCCGAGGCTTACGCTCCGACTCTCAGAGCAAACCCTCCCTGGATGCCACCACCGTTGTTAATCACTGTGGGGGCAGCTCTCCTGTGATTTACCCCTTTTCTGCAATGACAGCCTTGTCCCAGGGCCCTCACGCTGGGCGCTTCATGTTTGTCCGCCCTCTGGAGCTCACAGCCCAAGAGGTGGGGGCAGATGTTTCTGCTGGGGTGGCCCCCACTCCAGATGTGATCATCCACCCCAGGTGAGGTCACCCAGCACCTGTGCCCCCCGCCCACATGATCGCTGCCACAAATGGGGCTCTGGGCTCCTAAGTGTAGAAAGGGTCCCTCCCTGTAACGGGATCGGGAAGACTCCCCAAGAAAGTGGCAAACAAGTAAGGGCAGGGAGACAATGGGGAAAGGAAGCACACTCAGGAAGAAGGAACAGCCTGTGCCAAGGCCCTGGGGTCAGTTTACTTAAAGAACCGCAGGAATGGGCAGGGCTGGGTCTTTGGGGCTCTTGGTTATCCTAAGAGCAAATGAAGGGCAAAGAACAAGGCTGGAGGCCTCTAGGAACAGTTTCACTGGGTGATCACACCCTGTTCCCTGCCCTCCCCAGCCCTCAGCATGCCCTGGGAGCCCCAGCACTGGCACAGAACCCCTCTGAGCACTCCCCTCCCAACAAGCTCAGGTCAGTGGGAGCGACTCCTGAGGGCAGGGTTTCCTGTGGGCTCCTGACCCCGGGGAACGGGCCCAGAGACCCTCCTGCTGAACCTCCTTGACCTGCCTCCTCTCCACCCACGCAGAGACCCTGGAGAATGGGGTCTTGGCGGACCCTGCCCGGGATTGTCGTGAACACTGGCTGTGGCAGGGCCTTCCATCCCGGCCGGGCCTCAGGGCGCAGGGGGCTGCGGGCTGCGTCCTCAGGGCCCGTCTTGTTGAGCCCCCACCAGCCCAGGGGCACTTCTGTCCCTTGTATACCCCTTGTTACTGCTGGGGAACGGAGACAGGAGGGGCCCAGCGCCGTCACATCACCCTCTCTGCAGTCTCTGCATGGTGGGACCCCGTCTCCTCCCAGGCCTGCAGCGGCCCCCGCCTGTGTCCCAACAGTGACGTCCACCTGGCCGCCCTCCCACCGGAACACACGGTTGTCTTCCTCCTGCGTCTGCTGCCCGAGACACCCCGCGAGACCTTTGCGCTGTGGCAGATGACGGCCGAGCACTCCCAGCCCGTCCTGGGGGTCTTGCTGGACGGTCAGTCCAGAGGCAGGGCGGTGGGCCCAGGGCTGTGGGTCCTGAGAAACCCTGCCTCCAGGCCAGGCCGGGGGCCGCCGTCACCGGGAGGCAGGAGTCCCAAACAGGGGCCGTGTCTGTAGCTCGGGTCCCCGAGGCTTGGGGTGCATTTGACTTTGCATGCTGCCGTGTCGTGGGGCTGTCCTGTTCTGTTTGGGGGGGTCTCACATGTCCCTCACGCCTCCCCTGCAGCCGGCAGGAAGTCTCTGACCTACTTCAACCACGACCCCAGGGCCACCTTGCAAGAGGTCACCTTTGACCTGCCCGAAGTGAGGAGGATATTCTTTGGAAGCTTCCACAAGGTGCTGGAAGTTTCCCGAAAGACCGAAGTGCATGTCCTCTAAGACCGTCCGCTGCCCCCCACTCCCTCCCACTTTCCTCGAAAGTCATCTTGTCCTGTCCAAGCCTCTGTCCCTCTGATCCCCTCTATGACAGATGTCTTACTTTGGGTCAGAGAGCATCCCAACCCTTCCCGGGTCCCAGGAATCCCTGGGAGGGGTCTGCAACACGTGTAGTTTGCTCCATTATACAAAGGGGAAACTGAGGCCCAGTGAGGGGGTGTCCCATTCGACCCAGGATAGAGTCAGGATCCTGACCCCCAGGTAAATGGGCTCTTTCTTCCCCATCTGGCCTGGCCTTGCGGGCACAGATGGGTGCTCACCCCCGCCGGGGCTGCAGGGGGAACCCCTGGTGGTGTCTCTCTGGCAGGTGCATGTGGCTGTGGGCCGCTCCAAGGTCAGGCTCTATGTGGACTGCCGGAAGGTGGCTGAGAGGCCCATGGGGGAGGCAGGCAGCCCACCTGTTACTGGCTTCGTCATGCTGGGACGGTTGGCCAAGGCCCGCGGGCCCCGGAGCAGTTCAGCCACGGTGAGCATGGGCTTCGTCCTGCTGCACCGGGCTGGAGGGGGGGGCCACAGAGACCACAACCGTATCTGGCTGACCCTGCTTTGCATTATAGTTCCAGCTCCAGACGCTGCAGATCGTGTGCAATGACTCCTGGGCGGAGGAAGACATGTGCTGTGAGCTCCCTGCGTCGGTAGGTGGGCCAGTGCCTGCCAAGGGCGCAGAGTCTGGGGGTAGACAGGAGGCGCATCGGCACGGCGCCAGGAGAAAGCAGGGCAGCCTTCCTGGAGGAGGTGGCCTCTGGTCAGAGCCAGAGCCCTGGGCAGCTGAATGCAAGAGACCCCGGAGGCCAAGGCAGGCTGGAGTGCGTCAGGAAGCCGCCAGCTGCGGGGGTGGCCACTGCTGTGTACTCGGGGGCCACTTCCCTTCTCTGTGGGCGCAGGTGGGGTGTAGACAGCTGGCCAGGAAGGAAGGGGCTCATCTAGCAAAGCCAGAGGGACTGCCAGAGACTCGGGCAGCCTCCGCACCATGAAGATGTGGGCAGGGCTCCTCACACTGTACCCACACGGGGCTTGGGCATGCTGGGGATTGGGAGGGACTGGGAGAGGGCCCGTGCAGGGCAGCCAGCAGCAATGTGGGAGGGGGGGGAGGGCACCGGGGACCAGCTCCCCGCCCCTCACTCCCAGCCTCCCCGGCGTCCTGGAACCCAGCTGTCTGGCTGTCCGAGCTCTAGGTCAGGAACAGGTGGGGGTCCACTTAATGAGTGGGGTCTCCTTCCTCCCAGAAGGATGGAGAGACCTGCCCTGCCTTCTCTTCCTCTTGTGCCTGTTCCTCGCAGACCCCGGGGCCCCCGGGGCCCCAGGGACCTCCGGTGAGTCCATCATCGGCTCCCCGGGTGACCTGGGCTCCTGGCAAAGCCCGCTGCCCCCTCACTCACACCGCCGAGCAGCCGAGCCAGCCTGCGCCAAGATGGGATGTTCTCACGAGCCCCCCAGCGGCCCCATCCCCCCGCCTCGTGAGACCCCTCCCAGCCAGCCTCTCCTTCCCTCTGCTTCCCTCCCCTGAGCCAACCCTGTGGGGTGGGGGAGGCGGGGGGGGGCGGGGGGGCCCAGTCAGTCCGCGGCACCGTGCTGGTGGTGGCCGGTGGGTGCGATGTGGCCTGGCAGTGAGTCGCGGCCATGTGGGCGGCCTCCGTCCCAGGTGCTCCGGCTGTGGGACCCCCACCGTGGGGCGGGGCCCGCACCCCTGCCAGCCCCGAGGCTCCGGGGCCCGTGTGGCGGGAGCGTCGCTCAAGCACACGGGCTCTGGCCTGGCCGTCCACGGACCGCACCGGGCAGGGGCCGCAATTTGAACGGAGACCTGCCAGAACTGGTCTGGTGTACCCGGCGGCTGTGGGCGGTGGGGGGCGGCGGGGAGGGCGGGCTAGGCCTGGCCCCGGAAGACTCCTCCCCTCCCCCACCTGAACTGGGGGACTGTAGTCCCCGGGGGGCAGTGCTGTGGGGCCCTCGGGTGGGCGCCGCGGAAGCTCAGCCCGGTCTGTGTCCTGGTAGGGCCTCCCCGGAAGGAACGGAGTCCCAGGAGAACAGGGCTTCCCAGGCCCCAGGGTGAGTTGTGGGGGGTCCTGTGGGGCCGGAGGGTGGAGCCCCACAGCCAGAAGCCAAGTCCCCTCCCCAGTGAGGGGCCAGTTTCCCACCCCCGACCCCAGAAATCGCGAACGTCATTGACCTTGAGCAATCTGACAGGTGAAGTGTGTTGGCATTTCTCCTACAGGAGCTCCAACACCCTGTGGGAGTTGCTGGAATTTGCTGGAGTTTTCCCCTTGACAAATGTCCTTGGAATCCTTGCCGCTGGGTTATTTTTCGTATTAATTCTTGGGAGCACTCGACAGATTATGGACGTTAGCCACGTGTCTGTGATCTGCGTTGTGACCGGTTTGCCCCCCGCTGGTGTGGAGCTGGCGCGGGGACAGATAGGTTTTGTTGTGTGACAGTCACCTCTGGGTGTTCCTGTTTATTAGGAGATTTAGAAAATCAAGGGTGGATATTAAGATCTGGTGCTGCCTCAGCTGGACACAGCCAAATAATTCCTTTTCCCGGAGCTCTTAGTTTGGCGAATGATTTTAGCGCATTCCTGACACTGAACTCTTCCTGTACCCGTTAAACTGAGTACTTGTCACCCATTCGTGTGCTGCAGGGTTCTGTTTGCTGACGTTTTACTTAGGATTTTCTCATTGATATTCAGACATGAGAATGTCTGCAGTTTTCTTTAGGGAGTTTGGTACACTTATATGCTAAATTCACAAAAATTCTTTGAAAGCATTGATTTTGCCCTGGAATCTCAAACGGTGGAAGGAGAGTTTGTCCCTGGCCCTTAGGGATCCGGCGGCACACTCCAGCGAGGACGGAGCCTAGTGCTGGGGCGTCAGAGCTCTGACTGGCCTGTCCAGGTCGGCTCTGCCACAGGGCTTTCTGTACCCCTCCCGGTCAGGAAGGGAGAACGTGGTCACTGGCTCTGTGACCCGGAGAAGTGGCCGGGGTCAGTCCCTGGCTGTCAAGCAGGTCCCAGCAGGACCCCTCCCGGGGTGGGCGGTGAGGCGAGGGCATCTCTGTAGGGCTGGGTCTGGCTGCCACGGTCAGCTGGAGGGCCAGGGGGGCCACTGAGGGCAGGGTGGAGGCCTTCTTAGCCCCTCCCTCGCCTGTGTCTGCAGGGAGAGCCCGGGCCACCTGGACAGACGGGACCTGAGGGTCCTGGGGGTCAGCAGGGGTCGCCAGGGACCCAGGGCCGAACCGTGCAGGGGCCTGTGGTAGGTGCTGCCCCCCCCCTCCCCCTCCCCCCGGCTGCCTCCCCCCTCCTCTGGGACAGACTGAGTCCCTTTCCTCTCCAGGGTCCGCCAGGGGTCAAAGGAGAGAAGGGGGACCACGGAGCCCCGGGCTTGCAGGTAGTGGGATCAGACACCCTCCGGGTGTGTGGGCAGGGAGGGCACGGGCTGGGGACCTGGGTCTCCGGGATGGGGCCTCAGCCTGGCCAGCTGTCTCTGTTCCTTCTAGGGCCATCCTGGTCACCAGGGCCCTCCCGGGAAGGTCGGCCTCCAGGGACCTAAGGTGGGAGAGAAGCCTGTGGGGGGGGGGGGGCGGTGGGGGGGGGTGGATCTCAGATAGAGACTGTGGGGGCAGGGTCCTCCCCAGCGGGGAGGGGAGGGTGGTCACTGCCAGGGGCTGGGGGCAGGCCCTGAGCTTGGCTGGCCTTGCCCCCTGCTCACAGGTGTGGGTCCCTGGGTGCTGGGTTCTGTCCGTGGGGGTGACGTGGGCCACCGCGGGAGGGGCGTGTGGGAGCGCCAGGCCACCCCCTGCCCTAGCCTGCCCTGTCCTCTGTCTTCAGGGAATGAGGGGTCTGGAGGGGAGTGCTGGCCTGCCTGGACCTCCGGGCCCGAGGGTAGGTCCTCCTGAGAGGCTCCCCCCAGTTCCTAGGGCCGAACAGGTCAGAGCCTGCCCAGTGGCTGCAGCCCCCGCCCCCGCAGGTGACCTGGGGACACCTCTCTCTCCTGGGCTGGAACCTGGTGGGGCTCCGCAGGGCGCGCGAGTGCCCAGGGGCGGCTCCAAGCGAGGGTCTTCCTCACCTCCGCTGGGCAGGTCGGAAACGCCACGTTAGCACGGCCCCAGTCACCGTCAGTCCGCGTGGCAGGAAAGTGCCCGGGCTCCCGGGTAGGCCGAGGGAGGGGGGACGCGTGAGGCTGGCGGCGGGGAAATGACCGGGGCCGTCTTCTCCTTCTCCGCGGCCTCGCTCAGAGGCACCTCCCCTCCCCAGCCTGTGGTTCCGGGGTCTGTGCTGGGCTCAGTGCTGGGGAGCTGTCCCTGGGGTGGGGGGTGACAGTGGTCACACTCGGGACGGCCAGTGCCAAGTGGGGTGGGGTGGGAGGGCCTCTGCCCTGGGTACTCAGCCTGGACAAGCTCTGAGGCAGGTGAGGAGGCCCGGCCTGGCCTGCAGGAGGCAGGGACCCAGTCCGCAGGGAGCCAAGGCGGGAGGGAGGAGGACCCACGTCCTCCGGGGGGGGGGGGGGGCTGTGGACACACCCTCTGCACCCCTGCAGGGCTTCCAGGGCACGGCGGGGGCCAGGGGCTCCGGAGGGCAGAGAGGACTCCCGGGGCCTGTGGGGCTCACGGTAAGTCCCCTTCCCACCTACCGGCCAGCCGCTCAGCAAAGATGGGAGGCGGGGGAGCAAATTTGAGTAAATGCCTCCTTCCCGCCCAGTCAGGGCCACTTTGGGAGCTTCGGTTTGGAACTGATCTGCAGCGGAGGAAGCCCGAGATGGGACCGGCCAGGGAACAGGGCGGGCCTGGGGGCCCCAGGGTGTGGGGCAGGCCTGGTCCCACAGCTAGGCAAGGGCTCAGCTGGGAGGTGGAGGAAGGCAGGCCCCGGGCAGGCCCAGCTGGCGTCCGGGCCCGTGTCCCAGCTGCGGGGGACTCTGCGTTGCCGGCTCCCTAGAGTCGGGAGCGGCGGCCCCCAGCATGCAGCCCTCACCCGGCCCGGGACAGGGTCCAGGCGGGTTGACTTCTCTGTGCTGACCCGCTTTTCTCCTCTTCCTCTATTTCAGGGGCTGCCGGGGCCCAAAGGGGAGCGAGGAGAGAAGGTGAGTGAGGCCCCTGTCCAGGCTCCAGGCGCTCCCTGGGGGGTGTGCGGGAGGCACCGGCCCCCACCCCGCTGGGCACGGCGCTTGGCCACACGACCCATCTGCCCTGCAGGGGGAGCCGCAGTCCCTGGCCACCATCTACCAGCTCCTGAACCAGGCCTGCGAGTCTGCCATCCAGAGTGAGTGGTGCGGCCTCCTCGCGAGGGCGCCAGAGCCCCCCACCCCCACCCCCACCCCCGTGCGGCCTCTGTCTCACCCCAGCCGGGCCGAAAGGGACCGCGGGCACTGGCCATGCCCCAGTGAATCCGGGGGAAGTGAGCGGGGAGTCCCCCTGCCCCACGCCCCGCCCTGCTGACACCCCTCCACCCCTATCCCCAGCTCACGTGCTGAAGTTCCACCATGAGAGCGCCAGGCCCCCCAGGCCCATCTTGCAGGCCCTCGGACACCCCAGCTCTCACGGTGAGGCCTGGCTCCCTGGAAGAGGAGGACGAGACGGCCCCCACCCTGAGGACGGAGGTACTGGCCCCCTTGCGGGGGGTGTGGGGGCAACTGCAGCTCCCTCCCAGTCCCCGGCTGGGAGTTCCGTGTGGCCCCGGCATCCCCTGCACCCTCCCTGGGCCGGGGTGCAGAGGCAGGGCCCCTGAGCCCACACAGAGGTCGCTAAGGCAGGACTGGACACGGCCTGGTTTCCCCGGGGTCCTCAGAGGGCCCCCTTCCCCTTCCTCCCGGGAAGCCCAAGATTAGGGCCACCTCCTGCCCTGCCGTCCCCTCCCTCCTGTCCTTCCCACGTGCTCCCTCTCTCCTTGCTCTGATGCAGCAGGAGGCTTGGTCTAATGACCTTGTCACGCGTTCCTCCATCCGACTGGGGCCGTGGCGCTGGTCACGGCTCAGGTGCCGAGATGGATGGGAGGCTGATCAGGGGAGACAGAGCTCGTGGTCCTGGATGGGGTGGGGCTGTGGTGCCGCCCCATGGGCAGGACCGCGGGGTCCTGCCTCACCCCCTGGGCTGGGCGTTGGGAGGGGAGAGGGGCTCCCCTGCGGGAAGCCCTGCCCCCCACGGTCCGTCAGAGTGCCCCAGACACTGCCTTTGGGATAAATACCCTTCTTTGTGCCCAGCCTCGTGGACAAGGCTGTAAGTGCCGTCACGAGGCCCCCCTCAGTTAACCTTGGCCACTGACCCAACGACACGTGCCTGCTTGGGGTCGGGTGCCCACCTCCCCTCAGTCAGAACAGGGTCCCTGAGAAGGGAGACCGTTACCACACGCACCCCGGTTCCAGCACACCCCCTTCCGCTCAGGTGAGCCCGGCGCCCTTGGTCAGAGGAGCAGCCCTCGGCTGAAAGGGAGTGAGCCTCCCGGACCCCTGGGGGGAACGGGTGAGCCCCCCACCTTCGGGGAGGAGGAGCTCCCGGGGGACTGCTGGGAGGTGGGGGTGCAGCACGGACAGATGGCTCAGGAGCTGGTGAAGCGGCTTGGGATAGAACACGAGTGGGGGTTCCTGGGCCTTGGGGGGCCCAGCAAACCTGGAGACACGTGGAGGGGAGCCAGGAGAGCCCAGGGAGGCCCCAGTCAGGGGTTAGCAGGGCAGGAGGGTGGATCGGGTGGGCGAAAGGATCAAGGCCGGGGGCACCTGGCGGCAGCATCCTGGGGAAAGGTTCGTGCCCGGGGCTCGTGGCCCGGCTGGATGCACGGGGACCCTGGGGGCTCGGGTCCTCGGTGCCAGGTGGGCGGGGCTGCTGCCGTCCGGCTGGCTGCCGCCTCCCTCAGACTGTTCACCCTCTCTCCTGCCAGGACGGCCCCCGTGCTGCCCGGAGTGACCCTGCCCTTCCCTGGACCCTGCAGGAGGAGCCTGGAAAGCGAGTCCCGGGAGGGGCCTGGAGGCAGAAGGTGGGGGTGGGGGGCCTTCCCTCTGTACTGTTTCCACACTCAGATAAAGTGCAGTGTGCTCAGCAAGGGAGCGGCCTGCTCACTGCAGGGAGGGGTGTCCCTGGGACCTGGAGTCCGTCCCTGCCCAGTCAAGTCCAAGTCGCCCCACCTCCACCCTCAGAGAGACAAGCTGCCATCCTTCCGTGGCTTCGAGGACCCCCCCCCCCCCCCGCTGCCCCTGCAGCCTCCTGTGACCTTGTGATTCAGTGCCCCGGCACCCCCACGGTCCAGGCCCTGCCCAGGACGGGGTTTCTCAGCCGCATTGAGTAACCCGGGGGGGCTTGGAGATCGGTGCCCAACCCCCTCTCAAACACTCGCTGATGTGACCTTCCCGGGCCGGTGTCAGGGGCTCCTCTCTCCCTAGTAGCATCCCCTCACTAACGACATAGCGTCCAGCTCGCCTCCCATGTGCTTGAGTCCCTGGGGACCCTGACCTGCTGGCCCCATGCCTTGTCACTGCCAGCACGCCCCTTCTCCGGCCCACCAGCCTGGACACCACCCTGGCCGCCCCTGACCCTTACTTACCTGGAAACCTCACCTGCTGTGGCCTACAAACACCATGTCATTTTCTAAACTGGGAAGAATTTGGGGCGGGCCTCCTTCAGACGCAGAGGCCAACATAAGCTTCCGAGGTGACATTTGCGCAGAGACAGGAACAAAGTGGGGAGCGGAAGATGGGAGAAGGTTCCAGCAGGGGCACAGCACGTGGGGGGCCTGAACCCACAGCACCACCCAGAAACGGCAGGAGGCTACACAGGCCGGAGCGGCCAGGACAGAGACAGCTGAGCCCGGGGCCAGGAGCAAGGTCGGCTCTGACAGACCCGGGGGGCAGCACGGGGAGGGGGGTGGGGGGGGTGGGGGAGGGGGGTGTGGTCTGGACTCAGGAGCGGGTCACCAGGGCTTCCGAGCAAGGAACCGATGGGACCCGCAGTCTGTT
The DNA here is from genome assembly GCF_007474595.2 of Lynx canadensis. Lineage (NCBI taxonomy): Eukaryota > Metazoa > Chordata > Mammalia > Carnivora > Felidae > Lynx > Lynx canadensis. Next base: position 761,080 of record NC_044305.1, on the reverse strand, counting down.
GTACATGATCTGTGGGTAAGAACTCAGGGAGCCCCGTGGGGTCAGGGCCTCATCGTTGCGCACTGAGACGGAGGTGGCGAGAGCAGGCGGGAGGCCGAGCCTGGGAGGGGGGCGGTGGCGGAGCGACTGCGGGAGCCATCTGGGGCGGGAGCCCACTGGGGAGGGGTGCTGGGTCCGGTCTCAGGCGGGCAGCGTGTCGGCCACCATCTCAGCGTGAGCAGAAGCCTTGGGGCTGGTTCCCTGGGCTGCAGGCAGGCTTGGCCCAGGAGCGGCACGGTCAGAGAAGGGACCGGGGGAGACGCCCGCTCTGGACCGTCTGCTCAAGGAGGCGGGGTGCAGCCGGGGCACGAGAGCCCAGGCGGGGGGAGCAGGCACCAGCTCACCCCCCGTCCCCAACCTGCGACGCCCCGGCCCAGCGGGCTGGGGAGAGCGCAACCCTGCCGCCCGCCCTCCCCGGCCCTGCCTCCGGTGTGGCTGACCGTGCGGGTCCGTGTGAGCCCCACCGCAGCACCCCCAGTCCCTCCACACGTGCGTGTCCGGATGAACGCGCCGCACACGTGCTCACGTGTGGCACGACTCTCGGGTCCAGGAGACAAGTAACAGGGAAAACGACATCGGAGGGACAGGGCCACGCACCGGGCAGACCGCGCCACGCCCGCCAGACCAACGAGGACCGACAAGGATGTCCTCTTGAGCCCATTAACCTAAAACTCCCAAGTTCAAAGAGGGAGGGATTGATGTAACGACACGAAGCCAGAATCAGTAAGTAGAAAGGACAGACAGCCGGAAACACGGCATGGAGGTTGCAAAAGGAGAAATATCAGCGAGGCGGGCGGGCGGTTACGGACACGCGCCGAAGCCGGGCTGCAGGGTCAGCTTGAAGACGTCTCCCCTCAGGCTCAGAAAAGGATGAAACGGAGAATTCGAGTGTTGGCATCCACGTGGGGGGGGTGGAGGGGCGGTCCAAGTGGGAAGAGGTGGGAAGCAAGGACTGGGGAATGTTCAAATAGGCAGTTTTTAAAAATTAGAAAATTAGAGAAGATCTCAGACCTCACGCTGAAGGGTTCAGAGAGCTGGATGGGATCGATTGTGAAAATACTCCCTTAGGCTCTTTAATGCAAAACATGGTGAAGCGAAGGGAAATACTTCTTGGAAGAATGAGTCAGCGTGGTGTCCAAGGCGGGAGCATGATGACCCGAAGTGTTGAGGGAAAGCACTCAAGTGTCACATCCAGTGAATTATCACTGGAATGAATGGGGTAAAAACATGTCCCGAGTCCACAAAGTCTCAGAAGGGGAAACACCTTCCCCCTGAGAGGGGGGGGGGGAGCTCCCCCAGAAAGGAGAAAATAACCAGAAATTAGATCCAATACACAGGAAAGCCCAGTCCCTGAGACACGTGATGAAGTTCACTGCCGACTGGACAATGAGGCCCTCCACGTGGACAAATTCTGCACTTCTAGATTGTTCCGCTGTGGCTGGTGCGTGGGAGGCCAGGATTCCTGAAGGCAACCAATGCGCTTGCTCTATTCGGAGATGGGCAGCCTGATATCAATTTATTAAACTCTTGGAACATATAAATCTTGGCAGCAGCCATGAGGAGGAAGAAAATAGAACGTATAACCTTCAAGATTAGCATTTCCTTTATGGGAGGGGATAGAACATGTAAACAGAAACATTTCCCAGTGTAGCAGAAATTACAATAAATATAAGTGAACTTCCAAACTGCGCTGAGAGGCACGGCCCAGCTTTCTGCCTCTAGCCAGCTCAGAGCAGCCAGGGTTGGACTAGAGCACCCGGAAGCTGGGAGAATGTACGAGGTGGTCATTCTGGGCGTTTCAACGGGGAAGGATAGTGTTTTCTGAAAATGGTGCAGAGGCAGCTGGAGATTTGAATCATGAACCACCCTCATCGAATGCCACGTGCAAAAGCTGGCTCGGAAAGTGTTATAAACCGAAACATAAAAGCTAACACAAAGCTTTCTAGAAGGAAATCTAGAAGTACATACTCAAAACCTCGGGATAGGCACAGATTTCTTAAGCAGGGTCCATAAAGCAATAACCATAGAAGGAAAAAAATAATAAATTGCACTTCATCAAAATTAAAAGCTTTTCTTCAAAAGACACCATTAAGGAAATGAAAATTGTAGTCACAGATGGGAAAGAAATATTAACTCATTAAAAGAAGGCGATGCGTAATGAGAAAAGATTTCAACACTTCACTAAGCAAGACACACGGGTGGTCAGTGAATCCACGACACGGCGCTCAACAGCCCTGGTCTTCAGAGATGAGAAAGCCACTCACGCAGTGCAACCCACACCCGGTGTCTCTGAGGCTGTCAGCAGGGGTGCGAGGCCACACGGCTGGGAAGCTTCTGGAAACACCTCCTGGGGCCTCCTGGGGCCCCGAAGTTCTAGTAGGTATTTGCGCCAGAGAATGAAAACATGTCCACACAGAGACGTGTGTGCGTGTGCACACGGGAAGCAGCATGATCCGTCATAACTCCAAACAGGAAACAATCCAAGCGTCCATCAATGAATAAACAAATGGCGGAATATTCACAGACACAAGCAAATCACACACGTACTACCGGGGATGAGCGGCAAAGCCCGCTGAAGCAAACAGGCCGTGCACAAAGGAGAGTCCTCCATTTACATGAGGTCCTAGAACACACGAAGGCTCTAGTGCAATGGCGGTCAGGGCAGCTGCTTCCCGGGGAGGCGCAGGGAAGGTAGATGGACGTGTTCCATCCATCGACTTGGGTGGTAGCCACGGGTTGTCCACGTCGTAAACAGTGACAAGAGTCAGGTTAGCGGTTAAAGGTGGAAGCCGTGTGGCTATGTTGTTGTCAGCAAAGGTAGACTTCAAAACACAGAATGCGCCAGAGAGGAAGGGGTCGTGACATGAGGCCAAGGGGGCTGCTCACCGGGAGGACACGGCAGCCCTCGATGTGACAGGGCTGCAGAATACAGGAAGCAAATGCTGACCGAGGAGCAGGGGACAGACCCACAGCTGTCCTCGGTGGCACTAACACCCGCGCGGGAATCGGGAGAGAAAGCAGACAGAAGACCAGAGCAGACCTCTCCCCTGACCTGACCTGGCCGGCATTGCTAGAACTTTCCCCAGACCACAGCAAGCGACACCTCCCCGTCAAGCACATGTGGAAGGCTGGCCCAAAACAAGTGTCACAAATTTCAGATCAAACCGAGTAGTTCTCTGTCTACAACAGAATTACGTTAGAGACCAGCATTGAAGCTGGTCAAAGGGAGCTGACAAAGGCCAATGATGGGCATTTTCTGGAAGAGTCGATTAACATTTGATAAGAAACCCACCTCACTACTTAGCTACCGAAATGCAGGGGACGGCACAGGGAGGCACAGCGTGTCCCCACCAAAGGCACAGATGACAACCCTTGCCGTGGACGGGGCAACCGGGCCCTGATGCAGGGAGGCAAAGTGACACAGCCTGTGGGCCAACCACCTGACCACGGCGGATCCCGCGGGGCACAGGGCGGTCCGTTCCCGGGGTTACAGCCAGTAGAAATGCACAGATGTACCAAAACCTGCCCCAAGATGCTCATAGCAGAAATACTAGCTGTCCCAGGGACGCCTGGAGGGCACAGTCGATTAAGCATCCAACTCTTGGTTTTGGCTCAGGTCACGATCTCACAGTCTGTGAGTTCAAGCCCCGCATCGGGCTCTGCGCAGACAGCATGCAGCCTGCTTGGGATTCTCTCTCCCTCCCTCTCTCTTCTCCTCCACTCTGTCTCTCAAAATAAGTAAACTTAAAAGAAAGAAAGAAATACTAACAGCCCCAAACTGGAAACAGCCCGAATGCCATCGACTGGGAGATAGATAAATAAAGACCGGTGTATCCTCCCACGGCAACCCACAGGGCAGCCGGGACACGCCGACGGCGGCCAGTGTGGCTCGTGGATGGAGCGTGGACTCAGGCTGAGGGAAGGAAGCTGGCACGAGCGCACACTGTGTGATCCCCTCTCCGGCAAATTCCGGAAGAGGCAGGACTAATGGATGGCTGGGGGCTGGGGGCTGGGGGCTGGGGGCTGGCTGCACGGTCAGCCAGAGAAAACAGGTCAAGCTATGCCCTTGTCGCTACACCCGTGCGACGGGCAGATATCCAGACGCGGCGGCAGTTGAGGGATGGGACCCCTGCCAGCCGGGTGGACAGCATCTGGCATGATCTGCGGGAACCCGGCAGGAACCCCACCCCCAACTTACCATTGTTATTCAGACGGAAAGGGAAAACTCTAGAATAAAAAGTCCCAGAGCACAGGACCGTAGGAAAGGTCAGTGGTCACTGATGTGGGGACACACGCTGGGACCACGGGCCCGGCCCGTAAAGGTTCAGGTACTAAGCAGTTTCTGCTTTGTGGGCCACAAGGTCTCCATGGAAACTCCCAGGCCTGCCGCTGCGGGCCACGTGCCACAGGGCGTGTCCACATGCCCTGGCCAGCTTGGTCTGCTGCCCCAGGTGCCGTCGAGGGACTTAGAAACTTGGCGAGAAGGGGGAGGTGCACGGTCGCTTCGGACCTCGCACACGTGCGCGCCCACAGTTCTCCGTGCCCCGTCTCAGCTGGTGCAGGTGACCATGTGATGCCACGGAGAGACCAGTGCCGTTGAAAGAAGGATCTAACTCAATTTCCCAAGAGGGTACGCCATGCCCACAGGGCCACCAGGCAGGGCGAGGGGAAGGCCTGGGCCAGGGACCTGCAGGGCAGGGCGCACAGAGCCGCCCTCGTTGCCTGGGACCTGGCCCTGGGTGACTTCGGTGTCACGGCTGGGAGAAGCTGCTCGGAGTGGCCGGTGGTAACGCCTGGCCCCAGGCGGGGGTGGGGGGGGGGTGGGAGGGTGTGTGGCACACACATGTCCCGCTCCAGGCAAACGTCCACCACCCCCAAAACGGGCTGGCCCTGGGGGGCGTCTGTCCTCAGGCCCCCGAGATGCCAAACGTCACAAGATACAGAACATAAGAATGTGGTTAATACGAAGAGAGTTCAGGGCACGGTCCTGTGCGGTCACAGCGGCCTGAGCCATAATCCTCGAAAACGGGAAGGACGGTCTGCTCACAGGTGACGGGCAAGAAAACGCGTTTCCGTTTGCTCGGGTGGAGAACAGCGCTGAGCAGCTCCTTTGCGTTTACTGGCAGACCCAGGACCACGAGGGGGTCTCGGCGATGCCCGTGGACCCCGTGCCGCAGGACTCCACTCACGACCAGAAGGGGCCCGGTGGGCTTTCCGGGCGACCGTGGCGCCCTGAGTGTGGAGCGGAGTCCCGGGTCCTTGGTGTCTCGTCTAATAAAACTCCCCGAGGTGAGGGCTGAGATCGTGCACTTTGGTCACATGTGAAATCTGCCTCGATCCCAGAAGCAAAACCCTGGAGGCAAATACCACAAAATAGTGTGTGTCGTCCCCTCCTTTGGCGTGAGGGGAACCCGGTACTTAGGTTTTTGTGTGTGATTTTCTGACATTATTTATTGAGTCTCAAAAAAGCTCCACAAAGAAACAAAAACAGGGACGGGAAAGGCAGCGTCTCTGTCCCAGCGGCTCCGCGGTCTCTCCTGATCCAGAAACGAGTGTCCGCGGCTGGGCCAGCGCCAGGGCCCTCCCGCCACCACCGCCGCACATCTGGAGCCGGGTCCGACGCCGTCAGGACTGAGGGGACGACACGTGACACCCGCCTCTCGCGAAGGCTGCCCGGACGGCCCCCAGCGGGCAGGTGCCGGTCAGAGCCGGGCGGATGGGGCGGGACATTCAGAGCCTCGGGTCTCTATCCCGCTCCTGGGCGTGAGGACCTTCCGGCCCCAGTCAGGGTCCGCGTCACAGGCGCCTCACAGAGCGGGTGAGGGTGTGGCTGTGCCCCGGCACCACGGCCGACCGGGACCAGCGACCGGGCCTGGGCGGCGACCAGTCCTCGGACCGGATGCTTGGTCTGTGCTGGGTTCCGAACGTGACTCTTCTCTCCAGGCCGCCAAGTACCTCCGGACCCAGGACCTCGCGGGCCAGGCGGGGCTCCAGGCCCAGCTCCTACCTGCCACACGGCACCCCTTCAGTCAGGGGGTCTGGGGAGGTACGATTTTGACCATCAACATGAGGAACAGACTCCTTGGCCTCCGGGTGGCCTCTGAATACACTGTCCTCCCTCCCTTCCCCGGCACTCGGGGCCTAAGGGCTCCAGAGAAAGAGGGAGAGCCCGGGGACAGCACGTGCCCCCCCATGCCCCCCCAGGGCAACGTTTCCCCAGGGTCACGGGGATACTATTGACGTCGCCTTGGGGCGGGGGAGGGGGGGGAATGACACCGGGTCCCCCAGCTGTGGCTCCTCGGCTGTGCCGGCCGCGGGATGAAAGCCAGGGCTGGGAGGCCTGTGGGGGCCCCTCACATAGGACATTTCTCTGGGACCACACTGCAGAGGGTCCCAGAGTCAGCCCGGGCAAGGTGTCCTCGGGGGCCCTCACCATGGCCACCGAGCCTGTGCTTCAGAGAGGGTCTCCCAAGGGGCTGTGTACAGAGGGGACCCACAGGAGGTCAGGGAGAGCCCGGACAGGGACCCCGGACACTGGACACTGCTCCGGGACCTTCACCACTACCCGTGTCCACTGGGAGTCTGCAAATGCTTGCCGAGGACTTCCCAGGACCCCAGGAAGACAGATGTCCAGCGTCCCTGGTGCGAAGGGTACCTGTGCCCATGGGGCGCCTGTCGCTAGACTCCCCCGCACGCTGGCCCAGAACTCGCATGATCACTAATTTACCCAGAATAAAACAAAACAAAGCATCCCTGCTTGGACCCACCCCTGGCAAATGAGATTCCAGAGTCTGCCGCCTGGCCTCTGCGGGGGCCAAGAGAGCCAGCCCGAGGACGCTGGTGGGTGGGTGGGGGTGCAGATGCCCGGGCCTCTGTGATCCCACAGGGGTGAGGGGAATTGGGGGCTGACGGTGGCAGAAGGTCGTGGCCCTCGGGACAGTCGGGACTGCTAGCTGCTTGCTGAGTGGTCGGACGCGTGTCCTGGGCAGGAAGCCAACGTGTCACCATGCTCCAGATAAACTTTAATAAGACGTAGGCGGTGACCCGCCCTCCAGACAAGAACAGGCATTTCCTAGCCGTCCTTTCCAGCCCGGCCGCCCCCCAGGCAGGTCTCAGCAGGACCGAGCCAGCACCGGCTCCCCCGGGGTGCAGTGACCCTTTCCAAGGCTGTCTCACAGTGGGCAGAAAACAGGGGGACAATCTGGCAAATGCTGTGACCCCACGCAGTTGAGGAACCCCTAGGACAGCCAGGCACAGACCTGGGGCTGCGGGCGCCTGGCCCCCGTCCCGCTAGATCATGCCGGCCAGCCAGGGGGGCAGGAAGAGACCCGCGGTCCCCAGCAGGCAGACGAGGACGAACACCCACAGGAAGATGCGGTCGATGACCATGGCCACGTACTTCCAGTCCTCCTTTACCTGCAAACACAGACGCGTGTGGTCACTCCCAGCCCACCGCCCTCAGGCCTCCAGACGGCGAAAACCTTCTAGAACCTGGAACTTTTCCCGGCAGGATCTCCATTTCCCCTCCTGGACACCCAGGTAATCGGGGTGACCGCCTGCTGAGCTGAGCAGGAGGGGCTCAGGGACGCATCCTGCAGGCCGGGCCTGGGGTTTGGTGCTCTGGCCCACCTGACTTCACCTGCCTGGCCAGAAGCCCCAGGGCCAGGGAGGTGGAGAGCCTCTGGGACCCCAGCAGCCAGGCTGCTTTATGGTGACGTTTGCTCTCACCTCACCAAAGCTGGGACGGACGCCATGGAGAGCATCAGGTGCGCCCCCATTTTGCAGATGAGGAAAGTGAGGCCCAGAGAGGGGATGCCCACATGCCTTGGCTATTCAGGGTCAGGGCCAGGAGCACCCTCGGGGCCTCCCCCGCAGTGGACCACGTCCAGAAGGCGACAGCCGAGGCCCAGCTGCCCTGCACTCCCACCCACCCTGAGCACCCCCCAAGGGGCGGTGCTCACAGGCCAGCTGCCCTCCTGAGTCAGCGGGGTCTCTTAGCTCTGTCTCTAAGGTCCCTGGGCGGGAGTGGGGGGGACAAGCAAACGGCAGACCAGGGCACTGCGGGCAGGCTCGGAGTGGGGCACGGCAGCAGGAGCGGAGGGCTCCTCAGAGGTGGTGAGGATGCCCTGGCTTGAGGGGAGGTCCCGGACACGGAGGCCAGAGGGCACGTCACCTGCGGCCATTCACCTTTAGAAAGGAGGCCGTGCTGTCCACTCACAGGTGGGGACCCTGAGGCACAGAGGGCAGCCCAGGGCAGAGGCTCCGAGAGGCACAAGCGGTGGCGGGCTGGGCGGGTGGGCCGCCTGGGCAGGGGTGGGCTCAGCCCTCGTTCTGGGGTGTGGAGGGTACAGAGGGCCCTTCACTGCCATTTTCTGCTCTGATTTCTCAAGTCATCAGAGACATCCTGAGGGTTTCAAAGCAAACCGAAGCCGGAGGGCAAGCAAGGCCACTTATAAATAAGAAGTCCATCCGGGACCCTCCGTTCCAGGGAGGCTGAGACAGACACACACACACCTCCGCTTTGTCTTTGATCCCCCCGCACCCGTCCCCCATCCTGCGGATGAAAGGCCCTCGCGGACAAAGCCGCCCAGAGCGTCCAAGGCCCGTCCTCGTCAAGGCAGCCTGGCGACGCTCCCAAACCAGAACCAGGTCGTGGCGGCCAGACCCGCGATGCGGATAAAGGACGGGCCAGGCCCCCTCCAGACAGGCACCGCCAGCCACTGGGCTCCCTGAGGATTCTGGTTCCACTTCTAACGGCATCAGTCCCTCCTCAGCACTGCTCGGACCCCCCAGCTGTGCTCCCACCCCCAGCTCGGACCCCCAGCAGTGCTCAGACCCCCAGCTGTGCTCCCACCCTGTGCTCAGACCCCCAGCTGTGCTCCCACCCCCAGCAGTGCTCCAACTCCCCACCAGGGCTCGGATCCCCCAGCAGTACTCGGACCCCCAGCAGTGCTCGGACCCCCACATCGACTTAGGGAACCATCTGTTCTTTAAGAGCTGGCAGCAAAATGGGGTCCAGGGCAGAACCTTCTGGAAACCTCCAGAACAGCTTCACAGCCTCTTGAGGTTCAGCAGGGTACCTGGGAAACCGGGGACGTGCTGTGCAGGCAGCACCCCTGATCCTCTCCAGGGCTCACTCAGCCATGGGGCACATGGTCCTGGGGCCACACGTGTCCCATAAACAATCAGGGGCCATTACCCAAGGTGCAGGCAGGGACAGCAGCGTCCCCATCGTGGCAGCAGCAGCACCGACAGGCAGGACACAGTTGACAAGGGCAAGGTCAATGCAGCAGGGCAGAGGTCAGGCCCCAGGCTGACCAGCAAATAGCGGTCCAGCAGACTGACCAGGGCCAGAGACCCCTCTCACTTCCTCTGCCTGTGCTTTGACCTTACAGATGTCCCCACCTCACTCCTGACTACATGAGGTCCTGAGATTTCAGCCAAGTCTGAGCTGGGACGGGTGGACAAGCATCACTACAAGGAAAAAGGAACGTTCCCTAGCGGTGGGGGTCAGGCAGAGATGGCCCGTCCCTGGGCCCAGTGCCCACCAGCTGGGCGTCCCGGGCACATCCAGTAACCTCTCCTTCGTGAGCCAAGCGCAACAGGTGCGTGGCAGTCCTATCTCAGCCCTAGGGGCTGACACTCAGCAGAGGGACTGGGGACACTGTCAGGGCGCCCTCCGACCCCTACCAGTGACTGTGCTCCTCCACAGCTGGGGTCCCGGGGTCCCCAGGTCCTTGTAGCCAGGCCAGCGATAGAGCCCCTTCGCCCACGACTCCCAGCTTGACATGTGGGGTGCTGGCCGAAGAGGCAGGGCTGTGCCCCAGACCCCAGTCCTTCCCGCCCCCTACTCCTCCTCCTCCGCCCCGGGGCCCAGCCACCCCCAGCCCCTCCCCAGAAGCCCACGCCCCGCTTGGACAGGGCTTTCCTGCAGGCCAGCAATAGCGCCCAGACGTCCTGGGCCTGCCTTCTGTCTGCAGGATCCCTGTGTCCTGAACAGCAAGGACGCCCCTGCGGTCCACTCTCCGCTAGACGCTCTGGGCCACCTGCCCCAGTGCCACCCCTGGGACCTCCCGCCAGCGTCAGATGCTCAGGGAATAGAGAGCAGGACAGGGTCGGGGCTCGAGGTGCGTGCGTCCCAGAGCTCAGTAGCCTGGGTCTGGGCCCCGGCCTTTGGACTTTTCCCTGGCCGCTCCCTCCTCCGGAGACGAAAGAGAGGCAGAGAGCGTCTGTCCAGCCAGGGACACCTCCAGACACAGCCATGGGCAGAAACTTACCGAGAAGTCCGTGTCTTCCGCCTTCAGATGGTCTGCGATGTACTGGACGCCCTCTACGGCCCGCGTCAGCGCCGGGGACAGGGGCAGGTGCCGGGGCGCGGCTTTGGTGCCGCGGGCTTTGAGCGCGGCGTTTGGGGACGGCTCCTTCTGGCACCTGCACTTGCACGGAGAGGGCTGGTCTGGAGGCGGGAGCTCGGCCGAGCTGGCCTTCAGAAAGGCGGGGGAGCCGGCCACGGGGCCCCCGGCCTGGGAGGCGGCATCGTCTCGGGGAACGCGGCACTGGATGCTCCGAGACCGGCACCGGACGCCGTCCTCCGCGGCTTCGGCGGGGCTGGACACGTGCTGGGCACTCAGGGACCGGGCTTTGGCGAGCCCCGGGGCCCGGGGGCCGGAGGGCGGGCGGCAGGGATCAGGCGAGGGGCAGGGGCTCCCGTTCTCAGCCTCCGAGGGCTGCGGGGCAGGGACCTGGTCCGAGGGCGGCTTGCAGGCCGCCCGGGCCTTGGCCGGCTCGTCCAGGGGGCCGCGGGAGGACGGGGAGGGCGAGGCGGGCGAGGGGCCCTGGCTCTGAGCTGCGCTCGTGAGGGTGGGCTCCCCCTCGGGCTCGGGCCAGAAGCCCGGGGCGCCGGCCACCTTGTGCATGGACTCGATGAGCCGCCTGCAGTTGTCCTTGACCACCGACGGCCGTTTCATGAAGAGCAGGCGGGGCACGACGTCCAGGAAGACCCGGCGGACCCAGGCGGGCATGGTGTGCGTGCGCGGGGAGCGGTGGTGCACGTTGAGCACGAAGACGGTGATGACGATGGACAGCGTGACGAAGATCATGGTGAAGAGCAGGTACTCGCCGATGAGCGGGATGACCAGGGAGGTGGAGGGGATGATCTCGGTGATGAGCAGCAGGAAGACGGTGAGCGAGAGCAGCACGGAGATGCACAGCGTGATCTTCTCTCCGCACTCGGACGGCAGGTAGAAGACCAGCACCGTGAGGCAGGAGATGAGCAGGCAGGGGATGATGAGGTTGATGGTGTAGAAGAGGGGCAGGCGCCGGATGACGAAGGCGTAGGTGATGTCCGGGTAGACCTCGGCACAGCACTCGTACTTCCTGGTGTTGTAGGTGCCCACGGCGTCCACGATGACCCACTCCCCGCTCTCCCACAGGTCCAGCTGGTCCACGCGGCTGTGCATGTTCACCAGGTCGATCTTGGCCTTGTCGTAGGTCCAGGACCCGAACTTCATGGTGCAGTTCTGCTGGTCGAAGGGGAAGAAGGTGACGTCGATGCTGCAGGAGCTCTTGTAGATGGCCGGGGGCGTCCACTGGACCCGCCCGTCGTGGAAGAGGTGGGCCTTGGTCAGGTGGGTGACCGCAAAGTCCCCGTCCGCGCTGCGCAGGAAGAGAGGGGCGTGAGACCCCCCCGGCACTGCTCCCGGCTCACGGGCGCGCCCCCCGGGGGCGGGGCGGGGCTGGGGGCCCCCGGGCGCGTCGTGGTCAGCCACCTGCCTCAGCTTATCACCCCTACCCTGGGGGGACACGCGGCTTGGCGGCGATCCCGTGAGGGGGAGAGGCAGGGAGGGGGCCCTGCGCCGGGGCAGGGGCGGGGGGCCTGGCAGCCGGTCCGTTTCTGTCCTGGAGCCAGGAACTGGTCTGGGCCAGGGCCCGCGGGCAGCCTAAAGGGGGGTCAGGTCCCTGCAAGGGTCCGAGGTCGGGGAGCTCCCGTCCCCGGTGTGAGGACGAGGGGGGCCCTCCCCACGGCCCAGGGCGGAGGGCAAAGGGCACGGCTCCTCAGAGGGTCCTGGCCCCCACCCACACCCCGTGCACATGACGGCACGGACGTGAAAATGGCTGCGGGCACCAGGCCACAGAACCCCGCAGGGTCTCGGGGGACTGGGCCTGGTCCCCTGCAGGTCACCTAGGGGGTTGGGCCAAGCGGGACGGGGGCCTGTCTGGTCACCGTCTCCTGCCCCAGACCAGGCGCGCCCGCACCACTGGGCACTTTGCTACTCTCTCTCTGCTACCCCCACAACTCACAGGTGAGGTTACTCCCCTCCTGCACAGGCGAGGACCCCAGGCCACATGAGCAGGAGACGACAGGGCCAGGCCCTGGCCATCCGCCCTCTTGCCTCGCCCTTGGCCGGGGGCGGGTGTTGGCTCCTGTCCACAGGCCGAGCGGGCACAGAACAGGGCCGGGGGGATACTGTCTGTGACCCCAGGCTTCCCAGACAGCAGCGTCTGCCTCACTGCCTCCACGAGTGTGCCTGGCGAGTGTGGAGTGGGGCCCAGGAACCTCATCGGCTCCTGGAGTCGGTCCTGCTCTCCTCTGTGGCTGGAAGCCCCTGGTTGCCAGCAGGGTCCCCGGCCAGTGTCACCACTCTCCTGGCCTCAGTCTCCCCGAGGCGTGGTGGCCACGAGCAGGTGGAGACAGCGGCAGCCCCAGGCTTGGCTCTGAAGGGCTGGCAGGGAACCTCCCCACGGCCCCACGGAGCCCCAAGGACAGTGGCTCGAAGACCGTGGAGGTGGGGGTTCACCACAACCTGCTGGCACAGCAGCTCAGCCAGAGAAGCTGCCGGCAGACCCCAGACCCTCGACACCAGCTGCTCAGCCCCGGGTGTGGGTCAGGCGCCCACCAAGGGCTCAGAGCCCAGCCTTCCGTGCCGGCCCACACCCCTGCTTCCCACACCCACCGCGGGTGCACTCAGCCCGGGCCTAGAAGCCCGCGGCCCCAGTGAACACCTCCCCGTCCCCCGCATCCAGCTCAGAGACCCCCCCCTCCATGCTCTCAGTGGGCACCAACCCGATCCCATGACCTCCATGACCCTTCCTAGCTGAAGTCTAGGTCGGTGGCAGGTGGAGACCCACAAATGCATCCCCACGAAGAGGGGCAGGGCTTTCCACTGGGGGCCGCTGGACGCTGGCCTGGGGCTGAGGCTCTCTCCCCGGCAGGATGACGCAAGACTGTCCTCCCTCGGCAACATCCCTCCAAACCCAAAGCCTTGCCCCTCTGAGGCACAAAGCAAATGAACCAACGCCACTCAGCAAACATTCTGCACGGAGATCAGAGGCTCCAGTCGGTGGCGTGAGCCCGGCAGCCCTGATCCTCCAGGCAGGGCAGGGAATGTTCCAGAAGTTCACGGAAAGCAAGCCCAGGAACTGGGAATCTGCACCCAGGCCTCTGGGTTTTGATGCCCACAGACAGGATCGGAGTTTTCTCCTGGGACACAGCCCGCTGACCCCTGCGGCCACGCCCCCACGTGCCCCCAGCCGCAAGGCCCCTGTCTCCTGGCCCGGCCCAGCCCCGGCTCAGATCCCCGGGATGCCTCCCAGGAGGCCGTGCTCGTCTGGACCTGAGGAAGCAGAGGATCTCAGAAGGCGGCCCGGAGGGTCCAACGTCTTCCCGGCCCGGCCCCGAGGCCCCGGCGGTGCAGGGGCGAGGCCTGGCGCCAGGGGTGTCTGGCTCCACGGCAGGCGTCCAGCAGGGCTGTGCCTCGGGGAGCCGAGGGGCGTGGACGTCGGGACTGGACGGGCAGAGCCCGAGCACGTTCTACGGCAGAGCAGGGGTGCCGTCCCAGCCTGTCCGGGCCCCCCGCTCCAGGCCCCGCGAACCCCCATCCGTGTGGTGCTGCGTGTAAGAGGCCTTGCGAGACACTCTGTCCCCAAGGGCTCACGTGGAGAAGCCCCCAAGTGGACAGACAGCACGGCCTCCAACCAAGGGGATTCCCCAAAGCTACCAGAAAGCTGCTCCCCCTCTTTCCCCTCACCCAGTGGCCCAGGGCGACCACCCGGCCACACTCAAGTGGACAGCAGCCTGGTCAGCGGCCTCCCGTTGCCCCTGGAAACGAGCCCTCCTGGTGGCCGTGGCTTGGCCACCATCGGCCACCGGCTCCGGGACCCTTCCTCGCCCACCACCGCAGCCCTGAGCAGACAAAGCCTCTGTGCCGACCACAGCCTCACAGAGAAGCTGGGGGTCCACCCGCCACCTCCCCCAGGCACCCGGAAGGAGCAGAAACAAGGAGGGACTTTGAGTGTAGCCCCATCCTGGGCTGCAGTCCCGGGGGGTCTGTACAGATCCCAGAGCTGCTTCTCAGCCAACACGTCCTGCCCAGGGAGGGTCTGGTGTGAGCACAGCAGGAAGGCTCCCCTGGGGGCCCAGGGCGCTGACACTGATGCGCATCCTCTGAATCCGCCACTCAGACGGTGTGGTGCTAGGTCCTGGGGTGAGGGGTGTGGGGAGCAGACCGGGGACCCCGGGAGGGCTGGGGTGGCGGCAGGGGCTGGTCGTAGAGAGCAGAGGACCGTGCCCTGCGGAGAGAGCCTTCCCCTCGCGGAGCTGACCCCCTCTAATGCATCTCGGAGAACCCTCCAGCTCTCCCGCTGTTATTACTGGAATCAATTAAGTTGGAAAAGGAGCCCAATCGTTCTTAATCAAATAGCAACGTTTTATAGGTCAGGCCCATTGCCCGGGGGCCCGGGAGGGGCTTTGTACCACAGCCCGCTGGGGTCTGGCAGTGGGGAGGGCAGGGGTCCGGGGGGGAGCTAAGTGCTGCCACTTGCTTTGTTCGTAATTGTAACTGCTGTGGGAGCTGCTGCCCCGGCCTGAGCCTGAACAAACAGCCCAGCTGTGACCCGGCAGTGACACGGGGACAGAGGAGGACGTCGTCGGGCTGCCCTGGGCTCAGGATCCCCCAGCAAGGGTCCCGGGAAAGGATGAGTTGGAGCCCACCCCCTGCCACGGCCGTGCCTGGAAAGCACCGGCTTCCTGGCACAGAACCACCACATCCAAGAACAGATTCAGGGAGGCGTCCGGGGGCCACTCGCTCAGCAGCGTGGAGGTGCCGGTGCTGGGAAGGCTGACCGCACAGGGGGACTGGGGACACCGAGCTGGGCCGGGTGGTTGTGTGCGTGGCAAGGGACCACCTGCCCGGCTGGGGACAGTGAGTGCGGCCGGTAGGGGGGCAGCTCTGGGGCCTGCAGTCGCCCTGGGGCAGGACTGGGGCGGGGGGGGGGGGGGCTGGTCCAGGCAGGGACAGAGCCCCCAGGGCCCTTGTCTCCTGCTTTGCTCACCCCCCTCCCCTTCCAGAGGCCTCAGCCCTGGCTCCCGACAGTGGGGCCCACACAGGCCACCACCTCTTGCTCGCGCCTGGATGGCCTGGATCACTGGCACCCGGACACAGGTACCTGCACCCCTGCCCGCCGACCTCCCAGGGGCTCACTTGTTGTAAAGGACGATGTCCGGCCGCCAGATGAGCTCGGAGGGAATGCGAATGGAGGTGACGTTCTCGTAGTCGGCAGGGTCCCAGCGCAGCTTGTAGTCATGCCATTCCTGGGGGCAGGGGGGAGGTGGGGGGGAAGCCACAGCTGGGAGGGGGAGGGCCGTGGGGGAGAGGTGTGGGGGAGGGGGAGAGGGAAAGAGGAGAGGAGGGGGAAGGGGAGAGGGAAAGAGGAGGGGAGAGGGAGGGGGAGAGGGAAAGAGGAGGGGAGGAGGGACAGGCAGGGAGGGGTGTGGGGGGAGGAACCAGGGGTGGAGGGGGCCGCACTCGCTCACCTGCTTCACCCACACGTTAGTCGTCATCATCTGGTTCTTCTCATCCTGGGACACAGAGAAGGGCCATTGTTGTAACTCCCTTGGGTGACTGGAGCCTCCCTGTCTCTCTCTCCATCTCCCTCCCCCCTTCCTCCTTCTCTCTCTACTCCCCCTCTCCCCCTCACCCCCCACTCTCTGGGCCCTGAGTATTTTCCTCACCCACAAAGACAGGCCTGTGCTGAACACGGGAAGCAGGCGACCTCAGAAGGAGTGAGTGCCCCGTCCCTGGAGGCAACCAAGCCCAGGATGGTCAGCCCGAGGGGATTTAGAATGTGGGGACAAGGACCCTGAACCCTCCCAGAAGGAGAGTGGGGACAAGGCTTGCCTGACTTCTCAGGCGGCCAGGGCCTGGCGCTCCCCCAGCCACACAGACGTGTGAGATGGCGAGTGTGATGGCTCCCAGGCTGCTGCTGGAGGACAGCTGCCCTCTGGGGACCCTGCCAATGTGCTCCACCCTCCCAGCTGCTCAAGACCGCCCTTGGGCAGGTGTGTCCTCGGTGACCAGGCGCCTGCGCCTCCGGCCGACCGTCATTAAAGCAAGCTGGGTTCGCACAGGCCCCGCGCTCACCAGGCTGGCCCCTCGACAGACTTGCCCTGTAGGACCAGAGCCTCAGCACCTTGAGGACAGGTAAGGGGCTGGAACAGGGGAGGTGGGAGCGGGAGGCCCGGCCGGTTCCCTCTCGAGGTCACAGTGTGGTCACCTGTCCAGGTGAGGAGGCTGGACCACACACCCTGAGAAGTCCCGTGGCCCCGCCCTGCACTGCCCTCACCCCCCCCTTATTCCCTACCGGCGAATGGGGAGGGGCCATCTGCCACGGTTCTGCTGGGGAGCACCGTCCTCTGGGCCGTCAGACCCCAACACGTGATGGAGCCTTTTGGAGAGCAGCAGGGACGGGGGTCCGTGCAGAACACGGAGGTCTGGGACGGGAAGTCCCGGGGCCTCACACTGAGCCCTGTGGCACTGATGCCGGCCTCTGTGGGCCACAGCACACCCCAGCCCCCATGGGTCACACCTAGGAGGGGGCTGGCCCCAGGTGGGCCCTTTGCCCAAGGTTCGGGGAGGACCCCCTCAGAGTGCCCGTTGCCCACAGGGTCCCGAGGGCAGGGGGCCAGGCAGAGAGGCACAGGGTGCCGGGAGCAGTGTCTGAGCAAGGCTCTCTGCACCCAGCGATGGCCTGACATCCCCCCCACCCCACAACCCCCTGTGCCAGGAACACACAGGCCAGTGGGAAAGACCGCTGAAACCAAAGAAATCCGAAGGATCACCAAACCAGAACGGTGTCCGGTGCCCGGACGGGGGTCAGGGTGGGGTCTTGTCCCCAAAGGCTCAGGCCTGGGCCCCTGCCCACCTGCCTCCCCGGGGGACAAGCTCCCAGCCGGCTAGTTCAGGGAGAGGGGACCGTGTCCCTTGCCGCCCCCAGGCACTGCCCTTGATCCTGCTCTCCCCCAGACCCACCCGGGGCAGGCCACCCAGCCGCCTGAGCAGGGCTGTCCCCCCCCCCATCCAAGTGTGACCCGAGCGGGCCCTGGAGCCGGTGTTGGACACAATGTCCAATGACCTCGGCAGCACGGTCCTGCCCGGTGCTGCCTGGCCCATCACGCCCCTGCCTGGCCCCAGTCCTGCCCTGCCCTCCGGCGGACAGTCTGCCCCTGCTGTACCCCGTCCAACCCACCCCCCGACCTCCCCAGGCTCAGGACGAGCTTCAAGGCGACAGGGCCTGGCCTCCTTCCTCACCAGGGACTCCTCGGCTCTCCTGCAGGTGTGAGCTCACACACGTGAGCACGCCCTGCCCAGACACAGCCCTGCAGCCAATGCATGAGCCCTGCAGGGGCTGGGCAGAGAGGGGCCCAGACGTGTGCCACCGGGCCGCTCATCAGCACGCGCGTGTGCAGGCGTGCCCCGGGCCAGCTCTGGTGCACACAGAGGAGCCTGGGGGCTCCTCTCATCCTGCCAGGCACGTCCCTCACCAGGACTGGAGCCGACGTGCCCCAGGCCTCAGGCTCTTCCGGGCACTGGGAGCCGAGGCTCTGTGGTGCCCCGAGGAACCCAGGTAGACGGTCCGGCTCGGAACTTTAAGCGGCAGGCGGCCAAGGGCCGCCTCTGCCCCTGTTTGGGGACCTCCGCGGGCTCACCAGCCCAGTGCCTCAGCCAGGAGCACTTTGCAGGCGTAGTTTGAGGTCTGGCTCCAGAAGGCCGGAAGCCTCGAGTCTGGACACCGCTGAGGACAGGTAGACTGACCAGGTCTCCCAACCCACAGGGCCCGCACGCAGCCCTTTCTGTCCCCCCTTCCCAAAGCCTCTCAGACGCTGCCCAGGAAGCCGGACAGGCTGCCTTTCCACGTCACGGGAGAAAAGACCGGTGGCCACCGGATACACACGGCGCCAGTCTGGGATCAGGGCCTCCAGACCCCGTAGGCCTGGGGCCCCCTCGTGGTGAGCGAGCCAAGCTCCCCGAGGCCCCCTCCTGGCCGGGCTGGAGCCTCCCCTCCAAGGCACTTGGGCCCCCACCCCAGTGAACCCACTACCCAGTCAGATCTCCCCCACAGGATGGGCCCCGACCCCAGATGGATGCCCCTGCCCTTCCAGAGCTGTGACCATTTGGAGACGGTACCCCCAGCTCCCCCTCCGCCCCAGCAGTCTCCTCGGTCCCTAACCAGGAAGATAAATGCACCCAAACCTGTCCGAGCCTTGCTGGGACACCGTGTTCCAGACCAGTGGGTAGCGGGGCTCTCCTAGACCAGGGGGCACAAGGGTCGCATCTCAAGCCCCCGGCCCCTCCACTCACAAAACCTCCTGCAGCCTGACCACTCGCAGCCGGGGCAAGTGCCCCCACCCCCCAGAGGCACGTTCTGCTCTTGGCTTCTGAAGGACATGGCCCCGGCCTGCTGCTGACACTCTGGCATTGTGGGTTCCCACGTGGGGGGCGGCGGGGAGCAAAGCTCCGGGTGGGGGTGCACAAAACCCGTCTTTCCTCTGGGCTCCCCCGCAAGGGCGGGTGTGCAGGACTCTGGCGGGGCTGGACACACGCGGCCTGCACAGAGAGCAGACGGCAGCCCCCCGCCCCTCCAGGCGCCCCGGCCAGGCCGGCCTCCTCTAGGGCGCAGGGGCGCCCCTCAGGCAGAACCTCCACTGCGGTGTGTGAAGGCCGAGGCCCAGCGCTCCCCGCTTCCCCTGCTCGGCACCTACCACGTCAATGAGCTGTGCGATGGACAGCCCGAAGTGGACGAGAACCACGTCCGAGATGTTGGCCACGGGCCGGGACCACTTGTTGTAGCCAGCGAAGAGCTTCTTCAGCAGCCGTTCCTCTGCGTGGGCCCGGGTCTCCACGTGGCTGCTTGCTGTGGGGACAGGAAGGTGTGCAGCTCAGGGGCGGAAGATGGTGGGCCCACCGGCTGCCCGCTCCGGCCTCCCACCTGGCCCCGGCTTCCTTCCAGGCCCATCCACCTCAGGACATTTGCACATCCTGCCCTACTCCGGCCTCGGTTTCCCTCCTACCCTCTGGGTAAAAGTGTAAGTTCCTCAGGGAAGCCTCTCCAGACCCCTCAAGCACCCGGCACTGTACCCCCAAAACAGACAACTGATCTGGTAAGAGCTGACTGGGGTAAGTCTCCCTGCCAGACGTGACTTCCGGAAAGAGGGGCTGCATCTCCAGCTACTAGCAGACTTCTGAAAACACAAGGTGGGGATAACCACAGGATTCCAGGACACTGGGGACCCGTCCAAAGAGGGGGAGGGGGGATGGACAGCCGGCTTCCTGTAGCTGCCAGCAACCCTGAGTTACCACCCAGACCCGGACGACCACTCCAGCACCCTGTGTTCTTGGACAGACACGCAGACTGCCTTCCATGAGTCAAGGGTGACCCCCCCCCCAACACACACTCTGCTTCCTGGGAGGGGCCACTCTGACCCAGCCCAGCCTTGCTGACCAGTCTGTGATCTGAGGACCTCTCTGTCTCTCCTGGGCACCTGCACTGGGGCCACTGCATCATAAGGGGATTTGGGGAGGGGAACAGGGTACCAGCTCACCTGTAAGTCACACACAGGATGTGAAAAGGGGGTCCACCAACATTCCTAGGTCGGTCTTTGACCAGCGGGACCCTTCACTCTCAGTCCAGAGCTCCCCAGCCCAACCTTATTCTTCCTGGTCCCTTGGACCAGGAGGGTATAGCCCACCCCTCACGGGGGAGGCCAGGAGCTTCAATTCCCCCCACCAACCTATGAATAACAAGGTGGCTGCCCAGGGGGTGGGGGGAGGGGAAGGCGGAGGGGGCTGGGACTTAGGCTGTCCCACTGAGCCTGGGGGAGCAGAAAAGGTGCGGGTGGGGTGCGGTCAAGGGCGGGAGCCACCGCTCTGATCCCCCAAATCAGGAGCAGGCATGGGGGTGTCTGCATTAAAATGTGGCCAAATGGATAAAGAGGGGGAGAGATGGGCCCCGCCTCTCTTTACCCAAGTTGGAGCTTCTGGGTCCAGCTCCCCAAACAGCAGCCCCCACCCCCACCCAAACCTGTCTCCCGCATTCGCGGGTGAGTTAACTCCTTCCTTGCCCCGCTCGGTCCGCACCGCAGGACAGCCTTTGCGTCTAGGGTGGGGGAGCCTCCGCGCTGCCCCGTTGCGCGCACCCGCGGCTCGGGACCGCAGCCAGGAGCCTCCCCTTCTCTGGCTCTGGAGAGCCGAGGCCGCCCTGAACTGGACGAAAGGGGGGCCTGTCTAGCGCCCCGAAACTTACCGGGCAGGAAGCCGGCCCCCAGCAGCAGCAGCAGCGGCGGCAGCAGCGGCGGCGGCGGCGCCCCCGGGCCCCCGAGCTCCATGGCGCACCGAGCGGGCTCTAGACGCGGGCGGCTCCCGTCTCCGCCGCGCCCCCGCTCCGAGGCCCGCGCGCGCCCAACTTCATGCCCCCGCGCCGCGCGGGCCGCTCGGTCCGCTGGGCCTGGTTCCGCCGCTCCTCCCGCGGGGCGCGGCGGCGGCGGCGACCCGGCCGGGAGCGCGGGGCTGTGGGCTCGGCGGCGCGGCCGCGCCCGGACCTGCCCGCCTCCAGCCGGCGAGGAGGAGACGGAGGAGGGAGAGGGGGAGGAGGGGGGGAGGGGGGAAGCGGGCGAGGACGTGAGGGGAGGAGGGCGGGTGGGGGGAGCGGACCACCGGCCGGGAGGGGGCGCGGAGGCTGCGCTCGGCCAGCTCCGGGGTAAAGTTTCCGTCGTCCTCCCGGGGCCGGGGACGTGCCCGAGCCAGGGGCGGGGGCCGTAGTCACTGCGTGCGACTGGGGGATCCTGCCACCGGCTGGTTCCGGGACCGAGACACGCTGACCTCCACCCCCGCCCCCCACCCCGTCCCCAATCCTGGCGCCCCGCCGCCTGCCTGGATGGGGGACGCGCACCCAGGGTCTCGGGGCGCCCCGCTCGCGCCTGGTTAACTCCATCACCCCCGCCCCGCTTCGCAGTTTGGAAATCACAACCCCCTTGTCTTCTTCCCCAGAGAGGCGTTCGTTCAGGAAGGACCACCCCTTATCAGCCTGTCCCCCGCGGACCGACCGGGAAGCGTCCAGTGGGGAGCCCAGGCGTCGCGGCCCGCCCTTCTGGGGAGAGGGAAGGACCCTGACGCCCCCGCCCCAGGCGAAGCCGCTTTGCCGCCTCCAGATCCGGCCTGGAGCGCGCGCCACGGACAGCGGCCGAGGGTCTCTGCCCGGGCGGTCGGAGGACAGTCCAGCGGCGCCCGCGGGCGGGTCGTGGACAATGTCAGCCGCAACCGAGGTGCCTGGCGCCACCGTGCCCCGTGCCCTGGAGGGGGTCTGCCCCCAAGTGGGCCGAGGTGGCCGCGGACCCGCAGCAGGTGCCCGGAGGGGGTTGGGAGGGGTCGCTTTGTGCCACACAACCCGGGTGGTGGTGAGGAGAGGGCGCCGGGCGGCCATCCCTGCGCGGAGTTCCCGGAGCCCCCACACCGGAGGAGACTTCGGGTCAGGGTGGGGAGCAGAGAAGAGGCTCCACTGAGAGCCTCTGGCCTAGAGCCCGCCCTTGAGGGGGCAGAATGTCTGTCAGGAGCCCCCTCCGCCTCTCCCCACCCGGACAGACACAGGCGATGGTCCCAAGGGCCCCTGACCCCTCCCCATCTCCCCCTGCCCCTCCCAGCTGGGCTCCCCTCCCCCATCTCCCCTGCCCACCTCCCCCAACCCATACCCCTTCCCCATCTCCCCCTGCCCCTCCCAGCTGGGCTCCCCTCCCCCATCTCTTCTGCCCCTGCCCCGCCATCTCCCCCTGCCCCCCAGCCCACCTGCACTCGGAGCCCAGGCTGAGCTCAGCACAGCTCATCACATCTGCTCTGAGACCTCCAGGGGCTTTTCTCATGGGAGCTCTCTGCAGGCTCTCCCACACTTGCCTACAAATAGAGCTTCCAAAAGGCTCAGCCCTTTTGGTCAGTGGCCAGTCTCAGAGGTGATGAGCTGTCACCCATTACACCCTGTGAGGTGGATTCTTGCTGTCCCTGCATCCGGATCGGGAGGTAAATGCATGGACAGGTTAGGCCACGTGCCCAAGCTCATCCGGCCAGCAGAGGGTTTCCAGCCCAGGCCGCCTGGCTTCCGGACCTTCAGTCCTTGGGCATGGTGTGTCCCGGGACTGGCCTGTGTCCCTACTGAGACAGACTCCTGGGAGCACCCCATGGTCTGTCATTTCCTGGAGCTAAGGGAAGCCTGCCCTCTGGGGAACCTGGACAGCCCAGCCCAGCCCAGCCCAGCTGTCCTTCAGACCCCCCCACCCCCACCCGGCTGACCCGTGTCTCACCTGGACCAGGCAAGAGCCGCCTCATCCCCAGGAGACTTAGAACCTGCTGGAGCCTCCCTCTCAGGGAGGGGACCAGGGAGGGTGACAAGTGCCGGTGGACGGATGGGAGCGCCTGCCCGGAGCCTCCGATTTTGTGTCCGATTTCGAGAGATCCCCTGTTCTGCATGTCCCAGAGCAAATAGAACAGCGTTCTGCTTGACAGTCCAGGCCCGGTCAGTCCCGCATTCCTTTGTCAGTAGTAGAGGCCAGCCATGCTCTGAGTCCTTCTGGAATGCCGTTCCAACTACCTCAGCGTCTCTGTGAAGCAGACATCATCATTACACTCAGCTGGCAATCGAGGAAGGCGAGCCATAAACAGGCTCGTCACTAACTGATGAAGTGACCTTTGCCCTGTCCCGCTCTCCCACAGCAAACGTGTGCCTTTTGGGATGAGGATGTTCCCTCACGCCCCTGCATTCAGGCTCCTCCCGCAGGACTGGTTGAGGTGAGGCGCTCCTGCAATTGTCAGACCGGAGTCAGACGACAAGGGGGTGTGCGGGGAGCTGGGCCAATCTGCGAAGGCTTCCTGGAAGAAGGGGCACAGAGGAACGTAGTCCCGAGGACCCATGAGGAGGGTCAGGCTGAGCCCTGGGCCAGGGGAGACAGCCCGGTGTCTCGGCCCACAGCAGGCGCAGGACCAGCCGCAGGGGGTGCACACCTGCACAGGGAAAGGGGATCCTGGCTCTCGGCGGGAGCCTGCCGCAGTGCCCAGGCTAAATCCCCTCTACCCTCTGCCCCCTTCACTTCGGCCAGCGCAGCAGCCAGGATGGTGGCTCTTGATGGCCATTCCCACGGGTGAATTCAGCCCGAGAGCCCAGCAGAGGCCAGCGGGCCTGTCTCTCCTGGTGCCTGGGACCAGGCTCTGGCGGACATAGGCCCGTGGCTGGCGTGCGCACGCTCACACACATCTGTCCAACCTCATTTGGCTTTCCCTGCAGATTGGCTAATGCAGCGAGATTAACCGGGTCTCACTCATTAATTTGCAAGGTCCTCCCTCCCCACCTGCACCCGGCTGGAAAGCACTCCTTGTGGGAGCCTAGTAATCATCGTAGCGGCCGCTGAATTAGACTCTTACTCCGGGCCTCGAGGCCCCTCCCTCCAGCTGCTCCTGAGTCGGCCGTTTCAGTGGAAAAATTCACAAACAAATGAGACCAGCTTTGAGAGAGGGGCGCCCCCGTGGCCCTGAGTCTCACGGCCTTGGTGGCGGGAGCAGAGTGTCCCCCGAGGGTGATCACGGGTGGGGGCCGAGGGGAGGAAGGATGTGGAACAGGCCCCTCAGAGGCCCCTTCCCAGACGCACCCCCAGTCAGTGTCGCGCCAACTCCAAGGACTACTACCGGCAAAAGTGGAAGGTCGTCTCTGCAGGAACAGCCTCGGCCCTCCCTCCCATTGCCCTCTCCACCCTCCACCCTGTCCCAAGGACATTTCCATGGTAACCGGTTGTTGGCATAAACAGGGATTTGAATTAAAGGTGGGAGATTCCAGCTGGGTGCCCAGTCTGAGCTGGACTGAGCAGGGGGGCGGCGAGAGCCCCCAGGGAGGGGCCATCAGCCCCAGGAGTGGGGGCTCCAGAGACCCCCGTGAGGAGGGGGCAGCGCTGGCGGGCTCAGCCTGCAGGCACTCCCACTACCTCAGAAGACCTCCAACCTGTCACCAGCCTCAGCCTGCCCTGCCCGAGCCTCTGTCTCACCCAGGTGACACCGCGCCTAATACCCCTCCATTCGCTCTAGGGTCGGCCACGGCAGGCCCTTCAAATCCCAAATACCCCTGAGGAAGGGGGGATACGACGAGTGCCATCTGGGCTCCACTGTGAAGGGAGATTTCGGGGTGTTTTCTCTCATTCCCCCACACTCTGCTCCAAGGCCAGGCTGTGTCTCTCTTTCTAGGACTCCTGTCCACCAGACAGCTTCCTGCACATTGTACGTGGGTCTTGCTCCACACCACACCTCTGCCAACAAAGTCGGCTCAGAGGGGGGGGCTGCAGGCTTTGTACACACTGCCTGGCTTTTAGCAGAGGCTGGGTAAGCATGCTGGATGCGTGCATGAGTGAATGAATGAATGAGCGTGTGTGTGAATGGATGGGTGGGTAAATGATCGAATGCATGCATGGATGAATGAATGGATGAATTCATGGTTGGATGGATGGGTGGATGGAGAGATGGGTGGTGCACGGATGGATGGGTGTGTGGACGGATAAAGAGACTGATGGATAGATGGAGACGTGGATGGATGGATGGATGGATGGATGGATGGATTGATATCTCTCAAAGGGCATAAGGGAAGCCAGGTCCGTAGTGGGCCCCTGTTGTGCCACCCATCAACCCCACCCTGGCCTGGACCCTTCATGCTCAGGCTGAGAGGATCCAGGTGTTTGAGGCTGGCCCTAGGCTTATGGGTAGGTGATACCTGGGAGGAAGGAACAATGAGCATGTGGATCAGGCAGGCACAATGACACCGGGGACTGGGGAGGGTTCAGAGCTATCCATTTTCAGCTCATCGATTTTCCTGTCATCCATCAGGAGTGAATCAGAATTTAGTGGTTCTTGTTTCGCTGGCTCTGCCCTCCCTCCGGTCGGGGGTTATGCCTGTCCCCTGGCTGCCCCTGAAACACTCCTGTCTGCCGGTCCTGCCCGTGGGACCTTCCCCCTGGTGCACAGTGGACTCTGCCCCACCAGAGCCCCGGGCTGGCCCTGCCTGCCTTCTCCCTGGGGCTGTTAGGAGGACCCTGGCCTGGCCTTGGGGTTGAATCCCACAGCAGGAGCCCTGGTCCCACACACACTGCCAGAGAGTCCTGGAGAGAACGCTGTGTCCGGCCCCCAGGCCATGCTGACCACCACATGGAGACAAGAATCCTCCAGGTCCAGAGGGCTCCACCGGCCCGGTCCCCGCTGGGCTCTGCCGCACCCTGCCTCCCGGCCCTCAGCACCGTGGACAGCGCCTCGCGCCGCCCGCTCCCGCCCAGGCCAGAAGCCCTTCCTGGGGCGCATCTCCAAAGGGGAAGGCTCCCCTCTCTCCCCCCGCCGCAGATGCTTCCAACCAGCCCCTTATGGGGACACCGTTGCTGGTCCCCTGAAGGCCACACCAATGCTGGCTTATGGGCGGGACAGAGGGGACAGGGTGGCTGGGAGGCCCCGACTTCTAAGCATCCCAGTTTTTTTTTTTAATGTTTATTTATTTATTTTTGAGAGAGAGAGAGAGCATGTGAGCAGGGAGGGGCAGCGAGAGAGGGAGACACAGAATCCAAAGCAGGCTCCAGGCTGAGCTGTCAGCACAGAGCCCGACGTGGGGCTCGAACTCACAAACCACGAGATCATGACCCCAGCTGACGTCAGATGCTTAACCGACTGAGCCACCCAGGTGCCCCAGACCACAGCAGTTTAAAGAGCCCTGGATGTTTTCCTCACGGGAGAGGAGTGGGCAGTAGCAGAGGAGACACAGCCCCTCCCCAAGACACGGACAGCTCGCCCGGGCCTGCTGTGGAATCACAGATAAGCCGCGCTGCCCCAGGACCAGGCGCTGCTGCTCTGACAGGTGCCCCTGCCCCCCACACTCTTGGCATCCCACAGCTGGGTCTCCGCGGGGCCCCGTGTCCCCTGAGCCAACTGAGCGAGGCTGGGCCCTGCTCCCGACCTTCACGAGCACCCCTTCGAGCTGCGTTTCCTGTGAGCGGGGTCTTGCCCTCGACTCTGCAGGATCTTTTTAGACAGAATATTGATCTGCCACTGGCCGGACTCCAATTTCACAGCTGAGTGTCTCTGCCCACCGACCCCTCCCCCCCCCCAGCTCTGCCTGCATCTCTGCTAAGTAGTTCATTATCTACAAACACACTCCAAGTGAAAGACTGCAGCGTGAGGGGTCTTTGCACTGAGCAAGAGGATCGGGGTGCTTGTGCAGCAGGGCTGAGGAAAATGGGCTCAGACACTGGCTCTGCCCTGCCAGCGGTGCCTCTCTGAGCCTCAGTCTTCTCAGCTGCTAAGTGGGGATAATATTAGTCCTCGACTCAGGGGGGCCTTCCAGCCGGGCATGTGGGGCCTTGCTCAGGGTCTGGCAGCGGCTGAATTGTGGCCACCGTGCACTGACTGCTATGTTGATTTTCTTTCTCAAGGGAAGCGTCCCTGTGCCGACAGCCAAGGGGCTGCGCGTGGGGTGGCAACTCAGGTGCCTTCAGAGTGCAAGCACGGAGCTCGTGGGCCAGGCCGAGGATGGGACAGACACAGAGCCTGCGCCCTGTGAGCCCTGCCACCTGCCCCAGGGGCTGCAGACCATCCCAGCTGCATCCTGCCTGCATTGGGGGCGGAGGACCCCCACACGAGGCTCTGTCCAGGCGGCCTAACCCAGGACCCAGACAGCAGGCCTCTGGACGCATGCCCGCTCCTCGCTCCTCGAGCTGGCAGACGCATCGAGCCCTCTGGCAGAGGCCCCTGAGCAGACTTTAGTAGAAGGAGTCGGCTCTTTGTGAAGAAATGCATCATGACGGCTCCAGGCACAGAAAAGCCCTTTGTCCCAGCCAGCTGGCGGCCTGCTGATTCCTAGCCTGAGCCCTCCGGACATGGACATCCCGGGAGGACCCAGACAGCGTCCCTGGGGGGGGGGGGGCTCCCCGGGGAGGGGGAGGGCGGCCCACAGGCTGAGTGGCTCTGCATGTGGAGAGGGAACAGGTCCAGTGGGAAACTCTGTGACCCTCCAGGGAGAATGCCAAGTCCGCCCAGCAAATCTACTTCTTTGCCCCTCACCTCCAATCAGCTTGCCCTCTCTCAGCCCCCAAACCTGGCACGGACCAGTTCCAGATGGAGCTCTGCCTAGGGCCACGAGGCCGGGCCCCTCCCAGGCCAATGGAGGCCCCGTGTCAGGGCCTGGACAGGCCCTGAGCCCCAGGCTAGTGCTCATGGTTTGTGACCCAGAGTCTGGAGACTCTGATGTCTCCAGGCCACGCATGGGACCTCCCTTCTGTGAGCACAGCAAGGTGCATGTCCTGGGGCTAGCCCAGCTCTGCTGGCCCACAGGGGGCCCAAAATTGCTGGCTGTGGGTGCCCACCTCCCCCACCAGACCCTGGGACCCTCAAGGCAGGTGGCTGCCAGGAAATCCTAGAGGAGAGGCCAGCCAGGCCTTGGTGCATCCCGCCCGGACTGGGCTTGGCCGCTGCCCACAAAGCCCCACTGAGCAGGCCCAGGGGCCTCCCAGGGAGGGAGGAACACCTCCTGAGGTTGGAAATTGGGGCTTGATCCTCAAAAACCGGTCCCACCCATCAAGATAGGGGAGAGGAGGCCAAGTTCATGCTCTTGTTGGCCCCTGGACGTAGGGGGGCGGGGGTGGGCTCTGCTCCCTGCAGACCTGGGCAGAGCTAAGACCCCTCCCCAGCTTGTCACCTCCATTCCCGAGCACATGCCCCGGGGCCCCCGCTTTCGCATGTGTGAGCCATGGGACCCCAAGTCAGGAGGCATATATAGGTCCAGGCCCCTCCAGGCACAGCAGCTGGGCAAGCCCTTCCCCAGCTCAGCATCCCACCCATGAGGTCAGGGAGCCTTCCCTTAGTCCCCAGGCCTCGAGAGCAGGGATGTTTCTGGCCGAGGGGAAGGCTCCTTGCGGCAAAGGCCACAGGGGCCTGGGGGAGGGTGCCAGTGCGGCTGGCCCAGGACGACGGCCCTGAGGTCGGCTCCCCCCTCCACACACGCCAGGCCTACCTGCATTGCCATCCCAGGCTCCTTGGGGAGCAGCACAGTTGGGGTCCCTTGGGCCAGGCTGGATCCTCCCTGCCAGACCTTGTGGGCCAGTCCCACGGGCCCGAGTGCTGACGACACCCGCCTCCGACAGTGCAAACAATGCCAACAGGCTGCAGAGACCGGCCTGCGGAGGAACCACAAAAGGCCACGCGGGGGGTTGGGGGGGGGTCTCCCTGGGGCCGAGCCGGTGAGGCCGGCAGAGGAGGCTGGACAGGAAGCCCCAGCATCTTCAGGACGGCTGCAGGCCCAGAGGCCAGGGGAGAACCTGGAGGCCATGGGCCATTTCCTGGTAGGCACAGGGAAGGCTGCCTGCCCTTGTGTCCACGTTCCTAAATGGGGGCCCGTTTCTGCAGTGCAGCCCTGGGCCTGGCCAGCCCCACTCATGTCTGCCCCATTTCGGGCCCAGCTCTCCTGCCCCTGCAGGAGAAGGCAGGCCCCTCCACCTCCAGCCTGCCCGAGCCTGGGGACATCCACCCGGCCCTCCTCCGCAGCCCTCCCCGGTGGGAACTCTGGTCGCCAGGCCCAGGTGCTGACCAGGGAGCAGAGGTTCCCTTAGCCAGGCGACTGGATTTCAAATCAGCACATTCCCTGGAAGTGAAGCAGGGATGGGGGGGGGAGGGGGGGCAGGGCTCTGTCCTCTGCGTCCTGTCCTTGTCCTCCAAGCAGCACTGGGTGCCCGAGAGATGCAAGGTCGCTTCGCATGCCACAGCCAGCAGCTCAGGAGCCCTGGGCAGAAGGGACGCTGTCCGGGCTTCCCCAGTGGAGGTTGCTGACCCCGCCCCCCAGGATGCGCTGCGGAAACGCACCACCCACAGGGCCTCTGGAGCAGGGGCGGCCGTGGGGGGGGCCAGGGGCGCTGCCGCGGGGCAGGTGGGATAAAGCAGGATTTGGCACCTCTGGGTCTCCAGGTGCTTAGGTGAGGAAGCCCACCTGAGAAACCCCGGGCTCAGGCAGAGGTCGAGCTGGGTGGGCGGGGCTGCGGAGGGCGGGCTCTCCCCGGGGGCTCAGTGGGTTGAGCGGCGGTCCTTGGATTCTTGATGTCGGCTCAGGTCAGATCTCACGGTTCGTGTGTTCAAGCCCCACGTCGGGGTTCTGTGCTGACAGTGCAGAGCCTGCTGGGATCCTCTTTCCCTCTCTCTGCTCCTTCCCCACCTCAAAAAAAGTGTGCATCGGATCAACCCGTTGTGCACCTCAATCGTCCGCAATGCCAAAGGTCACTTACGTCTCCGTGAAGCTAGAAACGTAAATAAACAATAAAATGGAGAAAAAGGAGGCACACTCTGAGTGGTCCGGGGCCCCAAGGCCCAGCCCGGCCCCGAGAGGCCCCATCACCCTCTGCTGTCCCGTCCACTGCCTCTGCGGGGGATGCTGGCTGTCCCGCCTCCACACGGGGAGCCGGGAGCCCGGCGGGTGAGGATGTCCAACACCTGTGGCTCCTGTGCAAATGCGGCCTTTCGGAGGCCGGGAACTGCAGCCCTCCTCCCGCTGGGCTTCTGAGCTCGCGCTTGGTGTCTTGGGGGTGGGGGGGGGAGACGTGGTGTCTTGGGGGGGGGGGAAGACAGATGTACTTATTTGCAGTGTGGAGTACTGTTTCATTTCTGGCATGTTCTCACATCTGTCACACCGGACGGATCGTCACAGCGTCCGGGGCCACACGAGTGTCGTGTTGCCCCCGTGACCAGGCTGAGCTCCTCTGGCCGCCTCACGTCACAGCGCCCAAAGTCCCCCGGGCCCGGGCCCCCACCCCGCCGTCCTCCCCGGGCGGTGCCCAGAGCTCACTGCCCAGGAGAGCTCGCAAAGCCAGCTTGGCTCCCTGTTGACAAAGACGTGTCTGCAAATAGCTCCTCGGGCTCCAGTAGCTCCAGAAGCCGCCGTGCCAGCTCCGCCTCAGCTACCTGGGCCAGCCTGCGGCTCATGAATATTCACGAATCTTCCTAATTAGTGTGAGTTGAGCCAACCCAGCCTCCCTGCAGGCTGCAATCCTCCGACCTTCAGGCGCCCCCCCTCAGTCCTTCACCTCCTGCGGGCGCAGCGGGAGGTGGCTGGTGGGACCCCCCCCCCTCTGCACCCAGGTGGGGTCAGGGCCACCAGGGCTGTCCCGGCGCCCGGGCCCTGCTCCAGCTCGCCGTCTCTCCAAAGCACTTGACACGTCCCTGGCCTGTTCTCAGGAAGGCCCTGGACCCTGTCCCCGTCCGGGGCGGAGAAAATGACCCTGACGTCCGTTCGCGGAGCTTAAATACGTTTTCTCGGCGTCGGAGACGCAGACCTGGCTGTGGCAGCCACGGTGGGCGGTGTGTCCCTTTCTTGGCTCACCTGCTCCGGGCTGGCGTTTCCACCACTGAGGGGCCGGGTGTCTTCTCACCCAGGAACCGGCACGGAGCTCGGTGCGGACACACAGGGGGCACTTCATTCTCAGAACCTGCCCGGGGCCCAGACATCCCCACCGGGCACAGGGGCCTGGGGTGCACGCGGGCCGGAGGGCGGGGAGCTGCAGAGCTCCACACCCGTGTGCAGGTGGTCCCCAGAGCGGCTGCAGGTGGGATCTCACTCGGAGCGGCTCCGGGCCGCGGGCAGGGGGAGGGTGAGCAGGGCCTCTAGTTCCGAAGAATCAACCACAGGCGCCTGGTCCTGAGGTGGGCAGGCCTGCAGGACGCGGGGAACGGCTGCTGCTGTCCGGCCGGCAGGAGCCAGATGGAGCTCTGCAAACATGTGTCAAGCCAGCCCCGTCCCGTCTCGCGGCCGGCCCCATGGCCCCATGGGAAACCAGAACAGGGTAGGTCCCTCCCACCCCAGCACCCCAGAGCTTAGAGCCAACACGCTGCTGACGGCGGGGGGACAGGGCCCCTGAAATAACGCCCAACCCCATCCCTGGCCCAAGAGGACCTGAGTGACCCTCTCCATCCTCCTCTTTCTCGCCCCTGCCTGCCACAGTTCCAGAATCTAGAAGGTTCTAGCTGGGCCCTTCCCTGCCCACCTGCCCCCGTGCTCTGTCTGGCTCCTTCTCATCATTCAGGTCTTGGGTAGAAGGCCACCTCCCCAAAAAGGGCTCCCAACATCTTTCTCAGAGGACGGCGGCTCTGGTCCTGCCCAGGACAGGAAGCGTGGATGGCGGATGAGGGTGAGGCAGCGGGGAAGCATCTCAGCGCCGGGCGCCTCGGCACAGTTTCGGGCGCTCGTGTTGAGAGCGGGTTCTGAGCCAATGGCTTCCCTGTAGGCCCCACGGAAGAATCAAGCTTTGGTTGGGAAGGTTTATAAGGAGGACACAGAACTGGCTTTTCGTGTTGAAAACCTTGTGCTGAGAGCCCCCGAGAGGAGGCCAGTGCCGGGGGCGGGGCGGGGGGGCGGTGGCCTCCCACGTGCCCCCCGCTGGAGCCCGACCCCAAGTGTCCCCCAGTGTTATGTGGCTCTGGGGTTTCCCGGTCCGGTGGGCCTCAGTCCAGCACAGCCACATAGCCTGGCCTCTCGGGCCCCGTTCCAGCTGAGTCAAGGCCAGAGGGCCCAGTGGGTCACAGTGAACCCCTTTCCCATGTGCCCATGTGCCCAGAGCTCAAGTGCAAAGAGGCCTTTGCAGCAAAGCCCTGGGATGAGACCCGCAGGGTGGAACTGTATGGGGACAGAGCCTCAGTCCATCCCGGACACCACTCAGACCCCTCTGGCCCCCCTCACACAGCAGGCCACCGGTCCTCAGGCCCTCCCCGAGCACACGGGGCGGACGGAGCCCCTGGTGAGGCCAGCGCCCAGGGCCTGGGGGTGCCCGCTGCCCGTTTTCAGGCTCCGGGTGGTGCCCGTGGATGGAGGGACCACGGCTGCAGCAGGGCGTCGGTGGGCGGGCGCGGCCGTGGTTCAGGTGAGGCAGGGCTGACCTGGCTGTTGGGCTGCAGGGAGATGGGGCTCCTCAGAGCGTGGGTCACGCCCGTCGCCTCAGGGCCGGGTCCTCCATCCCAGGAGGGCGGTCACACAGGGACGGGGCCTGCCTCCATCCCGATGCTGGGGTCTTACCCGGAAGCCCCTCTCTTCCCCCGTGGGACAAGTCTGTCGTCTTCCTGGATGGCCACCTTCACACAGTGACCCGGAGACTCGGGACCCGTGGTGACGTGAGCCCGGGAGTGCTTTGACCCCGCTGGCCGGATGGCCTCTCCCCCAGCTCTCCCCACAGCCCCCCACACCCCCTCCCTGCTGCCTCGCTATCCCCACACACCCTGCTTGGGCTGAGAGGGGCGCGTCTGCCGAGGAAGACTCCGGCAGGCAGGCCACGGCCACCTCTCCGGGACCAGCCCAGCTCCTGGACCCCCCAGGGCACCCCTGCAGCCTCTTTCTGCCCCTCACCTGGCCACGCTGCTCCCTACTGGGCAGCACTAGCTGCTGGGGTCACGGCCCCCCAGTCCCGCCCTCCTGACCCCAGAGCCTGCCTTGCAGACCGTGTCCTGCCGGGTCTGCACCTGCTCGCCCGCAGCCACCGCCACCAAGCCTGCCAGGGCCTGCCTGGAGGCACGTGGCCCCCGTCCCCTGCCCTCGCCAGCACGTGCGGCTCCAGACCCCCACAAGGACCCCTCTGGCCGCTCCCCCTTTCGTGGGGCTGACCTGGCCTGCAGCCGCGCCCTCCCTGGCCGGGGCACAGCTAAAAGCAGCCCGTCTTCGGGACTCTGAGTGAGCCCAGGCCCAGTGCCTGCAGACACCAGCCAAGGGTAGGAGGCGCAGGTGGGGGCTCAGCCGGGGAGAACCTGGGGCCTGGACGTTGAGGCCACCCGAGGCCCTGGGCTCAGGGAGAGGGGGCCCACACCTGCCCTCCCCTCCCCTAGGCAATCCCGTTAGCTCTCGGTGGGCATCAGCCGTGCGTGGTACCTGCAGACCTTTTAAAAGCTGGATGCAGGGGCGCCTGGGTGGCGCAGTCGGTTAAGCGTCCGACTTCAGCCAGGTCACGATCTCGCGGTCCGTGGGTTCGAGCCCCGCATCGGGCTCTGGGCTGATGGCCCAGAGCCTGGAGCCTGTTTCCGATTCTGTGTCTCCCTCTCTCTGCCCCTCCCCCGTTCATGCTCTGTCTCGCTCTGTCCCAAAAATAAATAAAAAAAAAAAAAAAAAAAAAAACGTTGAAAAAAAAAGAAAAAAAAAGCTGGATGCAGAGGCAGGCGTCCTGCAAGTCTGTCCTCTGCTCTCCCTGGAGTCAGGGGTGCTAAATCCTCAGGCCTCCGCAGCCCCAGGAGGGGACTTCCTGTAGGAAGTGGGCCACGCCAGCCCCGCAGGAGGCGCCGCTGGGCCCCCCTGCTGCCCCCGGCCCTCACCCCGGCTGCAACGCGCGTCCTCATCTGAATCAGACCCCGCCAGCCACGCGCCCTCGAGAAGCGAGGGGAAGGCT
This sequence comes from Lynx canadensis, assembly GCF_007474595.2. Lineage (NCBI taxonomy): Eukaryota > Metazoa > Chordata > Mammalia > Carnivora > Felidae > Lynx > Lynx canadensis. The sequence goes on along the minus strand of NC_044305.1, from coordinate 727,308 downwards.
GAGCACAAGCCGTTCAGGTGAGCGGGTCCAGCTCAGGACCCGGGGGGCGTTCTACTCGCCAGCTAGGCGGGTGTGGGGTTCTGGGGGAGAGAGATTTTAATGGGATTTCTGTGCCCATGGCTGCGCTTGCCGGACGAGGCCTCCAGGGAGGAGGGCCATGCCCCTCGGCCTCCCCGCGCCCACCACCCTGCTGGCCCAGAGCTGGTGCCCAGGCCAGGGCAGGCCTTAAGGTGGCGGCTGCCCCTGCCCTCGGGACACACAGAGAGGCTGGGCAGGGCACACCCCCCACCGGGGCCTGGACACACTGGCGTCCACTCCAGGCCCCCCCTCCCCAAGCCACAGCCGCCTCCTTCCTGGCTTCTCAGGAATGGATTGACCAGACAAAGTCCCCACCCTCCTTTCCCCTGGGGCCCCCTCGGCCCAGCCAGGCTCAGACAGACGGGGTGGGCACTGAGGGCACCGGCAGGGCCCGCCCCTGAGTCTCACCCCACAGACGACCCAGGGGCCGGAGGGGGAGCCCGGGAGATCCAGACTCGTGAAGATAATGCCCAGGGTGGTCCTGCGGGAGGGATGGTGGTAACACGGCCAGGACCACTGTCCCGGAGCAGACGGTGACCCACCCCAAACCTCCGTGTCCTCACTGGCCTCTGAAAGGCATAGTTGCCTCTAGTGCCTGTGTGGACCATAGGTGATGGGGCACCCCCCCCACCCTGTGATGCCCGGTGTGGGGTCCGGAAGCCTGCCTTTCTCGGTAGTGAGGCCCCTCGCTGTCAGGGTCCCCTGTGACGGGAACAGCACCAGCTCAGGTGCGGGCCCACATGAGCCGGGGACACTCGGACACTTTAGAGGGACTACTCTGGAGAAGTGACCTCTGGCCAAATGCGTCTGGGGATCCTGGTTAGAGAAAACTCATTAATCAGCCCTTTTTTGTTGCCTCGTCGTGCTAATTCCCCTGTGGTTCCTGGACTGGGGCGCATGCACTGACCACGCCGATTTGAACGCAGAGCTATCTGGGGGCCTCTGTAGGCAATGGGGTTCTGCAGAGCACCTTCCGGGAAAGGCTGGACCCCAAGGTCGGGATGGACGGCGGGGTCTGGCTCTGCTCTGGGACCCAGGAAATGCGCTGTAGGCTCCATGGGGACCTGGGTGCCAGCCGCTGTCCTGGCAGAGTGAGCCCGCCCACCATCAGCCCTGTGCTGTGCTCTCAGCCCCCCTCCTGGCCTTCCTTCCCCCCTGTAACAGTTACCCTCAGAGCAGGAAATCTGGGTAGCGGGACCCTGTTATGCCCGACCAGCTTCCCCGGGAGGGCGGGCAACAGGGAGACGCGAGCTGTGGGGCAGCGCAAGGGGGGGCCTGACCGGGATCTGAGCCAGGCCTCTGCGGGCCTCGCCAGGGGGGCGGCCGTGAAGGTCACAGGACCCCCGACACTCGGGACCTCGGGAGACCACGCCTTTGGGCAAGAGCCCCCCACGTCGGCCACAGACAGTGAGACCCCAGTTCCCCGGGGCCGGGCTGGCAGGAGTGACCTTGGGTGACCTTGTGCACTCGGGCCCGTGGCTCTGGTCTTGCTGGGGTCCTGTCTACTCACAGTGACGATGGTGTGAAAGAGGATGTGTCCGGGCAGAGGAGAGAGAACATGTGATGGTCAGAGCCAGCGATTCCAGTGCGACCAGAGGGTGACACGCCTTCCGCCACGAGTAACCCCCCCCCCCCCCGCCGGCCCCCTAGGAGTGGAGGACAGAGAGCAGCCCTCAGGACAGGCCTCGGCCCCGGGAGGAACGGCAGGGAGGGCTTGCGGCCTTCAGCTCGGCCCGGGGGTGCCCCCACAGGGCCCAGGCCCACAGGGTTTACGAGCCTCCCGCCTGAGCACACAGGCCGCTCCCTGCCCCTCCCCTCCCCGGGCCAGCTGCTTGCCTGCCTGCAAGCGGAGGACAGCCCGAAGGGACACTCACCTGCCACGGGAAGCCGTGCGGTAGGCGGGGCCGAGGGCAGGTGCAGGTGGGCGCAAGCCATCACCCCGCTGCTCTCCCGCCAGGCTGCTCGAGAGGCGGTAATCCCCCTGCTGGCAGTCCCCCTGTGCCCCGGCCGCGGCCGCCTGCTCCCCAGGGTCTGCTGAGGGCCTGGCTTGGACCAGGGCGCCTCGGGACACGCCACCGGGCCGCGCCTGGAAGGACCCCTCCCCTCAGTCTGGGATGGGCTGGCAAGGGGCTTCCGTGGGAGGAAATCAGCTCCCCGAGGGCAGGCACAGGGCAGGGGACCCGTGATCCCCCCTGTGGGCGCGGGCGCTGGGGCCTCAGAGGCCCATGGGGGCTGGGTGCCTTGCAGTCCCTGGTGGGGGTGGGGGAGGACAGCGCGGGATTTGGGGCGTGGCCCGGCTGCCAGCGGGGCGCCCCCACCTCTCCAGCCCAGAGCTACACCGGAGGGAGGCACGTGTTTGCAGACTCAAGCGTCGGTCCCACCGGTAAAGGCTGTGCACGACCCAACCAGGGGCAAGACGGACGGCTGGGGTCCTACAGCTGGTTTTGCTCACGGGTTTTAAATACCACTTGCCCGAAGAAGCCTCGCGTGGACCCCGGTTAACTAGCTGAATGCGAGGTTTTCTCCCCAGCCTGAGAGGGTCACGCTTCCCCACCCCACGTCCTCCTCCCCTGCTCCCCGCAGAAACTCATTCTTCTTTCCCCGACCTCATCCCGGGCCCTCCGGGGCCCATCCTCCAGGCCACAGACTGTGCGTGTTTCCATGGCAACCTGCACGTGCCTCCCACTGTGAGCTTTGAAGGTGGGGGCCCCCCCTGGATCTCCAGGAGAGTGGGGCGCAGAGGGAGGCCCCGTGAACTAAGCCCGGCCTCCCTGGGGGCTTAGCCTCCAGCCTGCTCTCAGCCATTGCGTCTTCTGCCTGCTGTCCCTGACCTCATGCGTTCTGGAGGGCAGCCTGAAAATGGAAACTGAGGCACAGAAAGAGTGGGGGGGGGATCTTTCCATTAGCAACACCCACACCCCCTTCCTAGGGAACTGGAAGTCACCAGCAGGAAGTGTCCCTGGGACAGGATGGCGGGCCACCGGCCCTCTGAGCAGGGGCACCAGGCCAGCCTTGCCTCCTCACCCAGAGCCCCCCATCGGTGGCGATGGCTTTTGCTGCTCAGGTACCATTGGCCGTCCTGGTGCGGTGACGTTTCTGTCTGGTGTGTCCCCTCTCAAAGCAAGCCACTCCAATGTGCCAGCACCTATCTTGGACTCTATGGCACCTTGGAGAGGCGGACTCTGTGCATCTGGGCCGACGTCAGCGAGGGTCAGTCCCAGGTCCTGGTGGCACAGGCACCCGGGTCCCCTGTGAGCCGGGCGTGGCCGAGCTCCAGCCTGTGGCTTCACCACCCTGTGTGCACCCAATACGGCAACCGAGAAATGTTCCTCTGGGCCCCGGATGTTCTCTCCCGGGGCGAGGGATAACTAGTACTCTTTCAGACACACGCAGGCCCTACGTGTCAGTTTTTGATAGCAAAATCATTGTTTCTGATGCAAATTTCTCAGGCCACAGACATTGCTGGAATTTGGCTGAAAAAAAAATGGGGGCCGTCTGTCCTTCTATAATCCCAGGCACCTGCCGGCCTCTTCACTCTTCTTCCCTCCTTCCCTCTCTCCTTCTTTCCCTCCTTCTCCCTTCCCTTCCCCTCCTTTCCCTTACCTTCTCTTCCCTCCCTCCCTCCTTCCTTCCCTCACTCTAGACCAACCCACTCACCTCCAGACCAGCTTCAAACTCATTTGAGTCCTGGGGTCAACCTTGTTTCCCCAGTGGCCCTTGACATTTACCAGAGAAAGAAGGGAAAAGCGGGCATATATTCGTGAACCCAGCAGTAGGAGCACCTGGCCTTACCTGGTCTCCATGTGACATTCAACTCAGAGAAACCAGGAGCAAGCAGCCGGCCCCACTGCCCACCTCCAGGCTCTGCCCAGCCCCCACCTTTGCCCCCTGCACGACTCGAGGGTCAACGGCTTCCCTCCTCCTTACAACCCGCACCCTGGCCTCTTTGTGTTTGTATCTGGGAACCCAGGGTAGGGTGGGGCTCTTCCCGGGTGGTGCAGAGTGTGGAGGGGGCTTTGGGGCCTCAGGCTGACCTGGGAAATCCCTTCCGTGGGCTGCCTGCTCTCGGAGGCCCTATCGTCTCCTTCGTCAGCCTCTGATTTGGCTCAGGTAGGACATCATTTAAGTAGAAGCCCATTTGGGGCGCCTGCGTGGCTCAGTCGGTTAAGCGTCTAACTTTGGCTCGGGTCACCGTCTCGCGACTCGTGGGTTCAAGCCCCTCGTTGGGCTCTGTGCTGACAGCTGGAGCCAGGAGCCTGCTTTGGATTCTGTGTGTCCCTCTCTCTGCCCCTCCCCCATTCATGCTCCATGCTTTTTCTCTCTCTCTCAAAAACAAACATTAAAATATTTTTTTTAACTTAAATTTTTTAAAAAAGGACTTTCACGTACAGGCGCGAGATGGGCTTTCCCTCTAGGCTCTTAGCACAGGGCCTCCCTGCTGGAAAATGCAGATGCAGACAGTTAGCTCTGGAGAAGCACCAGGGTCCCACCCCAGGCTGCTGGCGGGAGACCCTGACCCAGCAGAGGCCAGGACCCCACTGTCTCCAAGCCCCCACACTGCTAGGAGGGGCCTGTGGTCTTGCAGAGCCCCCGGGAGGGGGACTTCTGGGCTTGGAGCCAGGGGGCAGTGCTGTGGTCACCACAGGACCCTGCACGCACTGCTGGCTGGGTTATGGATCCTGACTGTCCACAGCTGTCCCGGTCTGTGCCCTTGTCCTAAAGAGCGTGAGTTGCACAGAGTCGGTAAGACTGTTGGAAGGAAAGGCGAACAAACTGGAGAGTCAGGACCTCCTGGTCCTATCAAGATGGAAGGGTGACCGACCCTCCCAGAACTGGGGCTCTTGCTTAGCTCGGGCCCTGCCGTGGCAGAGGGCGGCGCAGTCCTGCTGGCCCTGGAGGGCATTGGGGCGGAGGGGGCTGGGCAGGACCAAGAAGTCCCCAGCTGCACTCTGCCCCCAGTGTAGGCAGTCCCCGCAGTGAGACATCTGAGCCCTGGTTCCCGGGTTGTTCGCACCAAGAGGCCTGTGTGGTTCTGCAGCTGGGTCCCTGCCCACTGTCACCGTGTGGAGCCGTCACCCAGGCCTCTCCCTCAAGGGACAGGCCTATCTGCCCTCGACCCAACCCCCGCTTTCAAACGAGGGGTCCTGCAGCCAAAGGCACCCTCCCCCCCGGGCCACGCCTGTCGGCTTGTGCATCGTGGGCCCTGCACTCTGTCTGCCGATCACGCACCGGCCGCAGCCCAGTGTTTTAAAAAGGCACATAAAATATGCACCAGGTCACGTCTCGCTGCCTGGGGAACAGAACTGAGTCGCATCCTCGGCAGTGCGGCCCCTCCTGTCCGGGAGGCGAGGGCCAGCCCTTCCCCACGGCCACAGATGACGGGGACTCGGTTTCCCGAAGCGCTTGCCTGGCCCGGGCCCAGCCTAGGCGTCCACCCCGCCCGGGCGGGTCTCGCTGCCTCGTCCGCCTGGTTCTTCCGCCCTGCCTTATTTTCTCGATGGTAAAATGTCAGAAGATTCGTCTGGTGTTTTTGAATTATAAAACCCACACGCGATGCCTTGACTGTTTCCACGGAGAAGCCGGATTGGAGTTCTCTCCAGGCGCCCTCACCTGCTTCCCGTCACCTGCTCCCCGAGGCCGGGAGTGCAGACTGCCAAGGGCGGGGAGCACGGGTGGGGGTCGGAGCCGCCCGGCACCCCCTGCTCGGGGGCAGTGCAGCCTGGGTGAGTACCGGGCACCCCCCTCCCTCGCCTGCCCTCGAGACCAGCCCCGACGGGCCTCCCAGCAGCCTGGGGCTGGGGGGCCCGGCCTCCCCAGGACAGATCAGCTCCCCACACGCGTGCGGGGGGTCGTGACCTTGTGAGACACCACAGGCAGGGACTGCAGCCGGGAGGCACGGAAGGGGCGAGCCAGCCGCCAGCCAGGCTGCACCCGGGCCCCCTGGAGTCGGGGGAGTTGCTGGAAGAGCCACACCCTGGACAAAGGTGGCAGTGGCCACTCAGGTGCCAAGGAACCTCCTGGAAACTTCTGTGGGGCTCTGAGCCCATTCGTGGGACCAGGCTCTGAGGCGTGTGATCTTCTCGGACTTGGGGGCCCCTCTCTCAACACCAGACCAGACCTAACCATCCGGAAGCCCCAGGGAACCCCAAATGTTCCCAGAGCTCCCAGGTGCCAAGTCGCAAGAGTGACCACGAGTGGGGCCCTGTTTCCAGGATGCGTTGTCCCGAAAGGCCCCGGGTCAGTGGGTGCCTGTGGGCGCTGGCACCTGCCACCCCCACGTTTGGGGGACGACGGCTGTCGTGCACCAGGAGTTGGCGTCTGCCCCGCACCCCGCCGTGCCGCTTCCAGGCTGGGCACCTCCGGAGCCACCGCACCGGGCTGCGCAGATGACCGGAACAACACCGTCAGCCAACCGGGGCTAATGACGCTCCCGGGACCACAGCATCGCACACGGGCGTCCAGCGAGACGCGGCGTCTTCTGGGCCCTGAAACAAAGCTCACAGAGAAGTACGAAGTGCAGTCCAGAGCACGAGGGCACCCGAGTAGAAATCAGAAACAGAACGGTACGTACGGTGAAGACACCCCAAAAGGAACCCACGAAAGAGGAAGTCTTGGGGGGAGTTTGGGAATATTTGGGGCGAAAATGGAAATGAAAAACGCCTACCAAAGCTCGAGGGGGGCCGTGAGGCAGCGCGAGGGAAAGCTGGGTCTCGTGCTTCTACTGGAGGAGCTGCGGTCGCGGGGAGGAACCCAGAGGAGGAAGAGAAACCCTCAGGAGAGCAGGACGAGGGGGCAAAGGTCAGCCAGACCAGAACTCCCGTAAGAGAGGGAGGAGGAGGACAGGCCTCAGGGGTACGGCCCCCTCCCCTGCTCTCGACGGGCCAGTCGCCAGCCGGGCTCCGCAGCTGAGCCCAGATGACCAGCTCCTTGGAGCACGGACTACAGAGCGCCGTGCGGAAGGGGGCGTCGGAACTGCCCCATGTGCGGAAGGTAAGAGCCTCCCCGGAAAGCTCCAGGGAGTTTTCACACCATCACTCCCAGAAAGACAGAACACCCCTCCCAACTCACCGCCCGACGACACCGCCCGATGCCGGAACCAGACGCTGCGCACGCGACGGCGCCCAGGAGCGCGGGGTCCGGCAAAACGTAAAACATAAAATGGAGCACAGCATCACGGCCTCACTTCACCCCGGGCACAGGGCTGAGACGAGAAGGAGACCACGCATCACCTCGGTGGATGCAGACACGTATCCATGACGACAGCTCCCAGCAAACTGGGACGGCCCGGCTCTCCAGCTGCCTTCACGCCGCCCGGCTCCTCCCGCCTGTGCCGTGGGGGCCACGCCCTATACATCCCGTGATTCTGTACTTGCGGATCTGTGGCCGCACAGCACATTACCCCAAAACCCAGTGGCTTCCAACAACGACGACCAGGGGCGCCCAGCTGGCTCGGTCGGTGATGCATGCAGCTCCTGAGCCCCATGGTGGATGCACAGATCACTTAGAAATAATAAAACTTTAGAAGAAAACAGCCACAGTGGCAAGCACGGGCTGTGTCTCCCGGTTCCTGTAGATCGGGACTCTGGACAGGACCCAGCAGGGACCGTGGTCTCTGCCCCAGTGTCCAGGGACTCCGCTGGGGGCTGGAAGCATCGGAAGGCTTTCCTCAGGCAGACGGGGGGCCACCCTTCCCGTGGCCTCCCCACGCGGCTTCGGCTGGATTCCAGAGGCGAGCGTCCCAAGGGAGAGCCAGAGGGGAGGCACGTTGTCCTCCCTGCCCCGTCGTGCCCACAGGGGGTTCCTCTGGCTGTGCGGAGGCAGGTCTCACGTGCACAGGAGGAAGAACCCAGCCCTGCCTCACGGATTCTTGCTTCCAGCGCTGTTTTCAGAGAGCGTGGTGGGGCGGGGCTCCCCGAACCCCAGCGGGCCTCCTCGTGCTCCCGAAGGGAAGCCTGAACCTCCCCAGGTGGCTGCAGGGACCCCCCTGAATCAGGTCCGGTACCTGGGACCCCACCCACCTACCTCTTCCCAGAAACGCTCTGTCCCACCCACACCTTCAGGGCCGTTGTCAGCCACGTCACTGACACTCATGTTCAAGGGCAGAGCCAGACAGGCCCGTTCAAACCCGCTCTGTTACCTCCCGGTGGCCACTTCCGGGCACTGCCGTCCTCTCCCCGGGCGCCTCTGGCCAGGATAGGCTCTTGGACACTCGGCTTCCTCTCCCGAACGGGGAGGGGGCTGGGAACACAGGGCACATGGCAAGTGGAGGACGAAGACCGGCGGGGGCTCATCCCGGAAGAGGCTCTCAGCGGTGGCCCCCTCAGGCCCTGCTTGTCCCCTCCCCTGGGCTTCTCCCCTTAACCGGCCCCTCCATCCCCACGCCCCACCCCATCAGAAGCTGGAAGGGGGGCAGGCGAGGCTGCGGGAAGGGTCCCTCCCGAGCAAACCCACAGGAGCAGGGGCAGCGTGGGCGCTCCCACCCAGCGCGCTCGTGTCAACCCATCCCCAGCCCCAGCTGGACCCATCTACAGGGGGCAAGCCTCTCCCCCCGGAGCTGGCAGGCCCTCATTTTGCGCCTGCTGCATGCACAGCGGAACCCAGGAGAGGGCCGGTGGAGAGGCACAGGTGCATTACCCTGCTGCAGGGAGGGGAGCGGGTGACTGCGGCTCGCTGGGCACCGCGTGTGCTGGCTCTGGGACAGGACGGAAAGCACCCAGCAGCCCTGAGCCCTGGAAGGTGGCGGGGGCTGGGTGCCGACACGAGGGAGCACCGGGGAAGGTGACCCGGGACCAGGCCCCCTCGGGAAGAAGGGGAAGAAGCCGCCCTCCAGCACCCCGTATGAGGTCGGAGGGCAGGGCAGAGGCTCCAGGTGCCCCCACAGGCTGGGTCTGCACCTGGGGGGTCCAGGGCCCCAGACCCTCCCTTGCACAGGGCAGGCCACGGGCAGGGTGGCCGCTCGGACTCTCAATGCCTGAGAGCCAGGAGGGTCTGGTCTGTGCAAGCGGCAAGGAGGAGGCTAACACAGACCGATTCTAGTGCAAATGTCAGACCAAGCGTGCGATGAACGTGAGCGGCTCTGAATGTCAGGGACAGCCCTGCTTCCAGCCGTGTGGCTCCGGAGGCGTTCGTCCAGCCCCCCGGGCCTCGGGGCCACCGCCCTCCTGTGAAGCCACAGGGAGCCAACCTCAGGCCTTGTTGTCTCCGGTGCAGAGCAAGAGCCCAGTCTGGGAAATCTGGCCCCAGGAGCAGTGTTCCCGAGAGCCTCCCTCCAAGAGCAGGGCTGCAGATGACAACATCAGGTCTGCTGAGTCCAGACCCAGAAGACAAAAGCTAATAGGTACAAAGTGACATCTGACCCAGAGTTGCCAAACCAACACCTGAATTCGCTGCCCTGGGCTGGAGTTGGGTCACGAGAAAAAGACTGAAGGTGTCAGTGGACCACAGGCTGCCCAGGACTTAATTTGGCTGCATCACAAGAGCTCTCCTACCTGGAATGAAGGAGGGGACAGGGCCTTTGGCCTTTGCCAGGGAGGGGGCCCTGGGGCCCTGGGTACAGCTGTGGGCTCCACGCCGAGGAGGGTGTGGGTGACTGAATTACCACAAGGCGGCCAACGCGGGTGTGAAAACTAGGTCATCTGAGGGCAGTGGACAGGCTGGGGCAACGGAGGCCGAGTGACCACCAGTCTTGGGACTGCAGGGCTGACCGTGTCCTGAGTCAGAGAGGATGGAGGTGACGTCTGGGGAAGGGAGACGAAGGCTGCCACCAGGACCACAAACCGCTGCCCCCCAGCTCCTCCGACCCAGAGCTCTGCGTGTCCCTGAGGCTCCCGCGGGCCCGGGACCCGGGGCGCCTGCGGCCGCTGCTCCTCAGTGCCCTCGGCGTCCTCCGGGCCGGGCCCCGTCTTGGTCCACTGGCCGACTGCGCACCCCGGCGGGTGCCACCCAGGGTCGCTCCAGGCGGAGAGGCACTTGGGACAGCCCCGGTCTTCCGAGCCGCCCACCGGCCGACCCCTTCCCGCTCAGCCTGCCTCGGCCGTTCCCATGTGAAAGTGTCGGCAACAAGCCAGGCCCCAGCCTCGATGTTACACCTTCCTCTGCACAGAAGGAAAGGCCAATATCATGAGCTAGACCATTTCATTTTTAAATTGAAAATTAAGTTACTTTTCTCGCGTCTTATAAAACCAGATAATGGCCGCAACCAGGAATGGATTCCCGAGGACCCAGCAGTGCCGGGCTTCTAGAACTTTCCTGGAGTCCACCCCTAGCATGTGCCCAAGGACTCGGGCGCCCAGGCCAGGGACAAGCGAAGGGACCTGGGCCTGGCTGGAGAAAAGACACTCAGGAGGCGGAGTCCTCAGAGAACGGGATAGGGCAGAACGAAGGGGCCACAGGTCACCTGCAGGATGCAGGTCCGGACGAGGGAGGGACCCCGGTGCAGAGCGCTGTGGGGACCCCCAGGAAGAGGCAGGGCCGGAGGAGGGCCTGGCGGGCCTAGGAGGATTTGGGAGGAGGGCAGAGGGCAGGGAAGGAGGGAGGGGGCAGCACAGAGAGTGGAGCCCTCCTGGTGTGCTGGAGAGACAGGTGGTGAAGGCCCCCCCAGGATGCTCCGGGTGAGACTTTCCCCCTCCAGGCACTGGGGAGCCATGGAAGACTTCAGAGTAGGGAGTGCGTGGCCAAAGGGGCAGAAGCCTTGAAGGAGGAGACTGAGGCCGGGAGAAGAGGAGGAGAGGGCCGGCCAGGTGGAGGGGAGCACAGAAAGTCTCACGGACTCGGTGGGGAAGCTGGGCACGTGCACACACACGGAAGAAACGTGGCCTTCCCTCTGTTGGGTGAGGCACGAACGGGCCTTTCCCTGGGCTCACCCTGGGGTCCCTCCTCTCTCTTAGTAAACTCTCTCTCCTGCCTGCGAAAGCTCGAAATTTCACAGTGGGACCCCGACTTGCCCGGTTTAACAGCTAGGGGCAGGTGCATGGGGCTGGGAGGAGCCCCCGCTGGCTCTGGGTCCTACCTGCCGCCTGGCCGGCCCCCCGCCCTGGCCGAGCAGCCCGGGGCCCTGTGGCCACCTGCAGCCCACTCTGAGGTCCAGCCCGGGTCTCGATTCCGCACCCGTGCTGGAGGGAGAAGGTGCAGGGGGAGGTGGGTGCGTGCAGAGGGCGAGGTGGGTTTCTCAGCAGGTCACGAGGGGACAGCAGGGAGAGACCACGGCTGCAGACGGGGGCGACTGGGAGCCCGGCGTGGGCACGGTGCACAGGGGCCGCGGGAGAGTCTTCGAGAGGGGAGAGGGTGGGCTCCCGACGGCATTGAGGCCAGGGCACCGGACGAGGTACCCCAGACAATCCCCAGACTACCCGGCCTGGCTCAGCAAGGGAGCCCCTGATCCCCAGGCCCTCTGCCCCCAACACTCGGAGCCCCCCATGCCCGCCCTGAGGCCTGCTCAGACCCATAGGATCTGGGGCGGGGCTGGCTGGTGCTGGAGCAGGTGAGGAGGGTGGGGGGAGGCCCAGCCCCGGGGCGGAGCGGGAGGGAGGGCACGGTGCCCACGGCGGGGAGGAGGGTGCTGCCCCCTCACACAGCCCCCTCGGGCCTCCCTGTGGACCCCCGCCACACTCCACCGTGCTCCCCGTAAAGGTGCTTTCAGAGGAGAGGGAGCGGGAGCTTGGGGTGCTGCTCCCTCCGCCAGGGCTCTGCGGAGTGGAGCCGGGCCCGGGGCGTGTGATAAAGGTCAGCAAACAAGCCTCGTGCGCCTGCGGGGACGGAGCTGAGGGGCGTCCGGAGAAGGTCAGGGGAGGTTTGTTCTGGGAGCTTCCAGAAAGTGAGACTATAACAGGTCCGTCCGGGAGGGCTGGCGTCCGAGGTCGGGGGACAGGCCTGGGCTGGTGCCCCTTTCGTGCCCCGGGCTCTGGGTCCAGTGAAGCCTGACACAGCAGTCCCAGTAAGGAGCGGCTCCTCCAGGGGCCCCCGGCGTTGGGTCCAGGCTGCTCCAAGGGCCCAGCGGAACCGCTGACCCAGGCTTGGCCGCTCGGGCCGGCCTGCGACCACCCCACCAAGCCGGTGCCGCCCCCGGGTCTCCACAAGGACCCCCTCCTGTCGGCTGCTTCACGGACGTTGCGGGGCCCATCCGGATCCCCGGAGCCTGGCCTCCCATCTTGCACACGCGTGTGCTCACCCACGAGCCAGCGAGGTGGCGATAACCCCTCGGCCAAGGCCACCTGGAGGCCGGAGCTCTCCCGGCAGGAGCTCACACTGGCCTCGTTTGTGGACTGTGTCTGACTCTAACCTCAGTCGCAAGTGGGGGAGGGACAGGGACTGGTCTCCACCCAGGGTGAAGGTTCCAGAATCCCAGGCGGGAAGCTGGAGGGTCCACTCGGAGTCCCCTTGGCCTGGGCCTGGCCTGGCCCCGGCGGGCGGCCCTCCTCCCAGTGAGCGCTGCCCCCTAGTGGCGTCCTGGACGCAGCGGCTCCAGAAAGGGCAAGAGGGGGTGTCCAGGCGGCCGCGGGCAGTGGCATTCGCCCACCAGCCTCCCTCGAGCCACGCCCTCGTCCCATCTGCCCCCGTCCCGTCCTCCCGCTGACTGCGGCCCCACTGACCCTCTGCCAGACATCATACGCACTCCTGGGTGCCCCCGGGGACGACACCTTCGGACACTCAGAGGCACCCGCAACCTGCCCCCACGCTCTGCTCCACAAGGACGCCCGCCCTGTGCCCCATCTGCAGCCGCCCCTCCCCCCCCAGTCTCAGACGCCAGTCAGGACGCCAGCTGCCCTCGTCCCAGCCGCCCCCACGGGCTGCCCAGATCCGGTTCCACCATCTGCAGCCTTCCCCCTCGTCCCCCACGGTGCTGGCCCCAGCGTCCAGTCCCCCACGGTGCTGGCCTCAGTGTCCAGCACTGGACAAGGGGGCCCATGGGCCCAGGAGACAGCGGGAGGCAGCCCTGTGTCTGGCGTACCGCGATGGGGACAAGGAACACGCAGACGTTCTCAGAAACCAGGGCCCCTGTGGCCGGGACACAGAGGGCGGCTCAGCTGGGGGCGGGCTCCCCTGTGAGTTCTGGCCGCTTCTCCACGCAGGCTCTGGGGCCACAAACCGGCCCCTACTTACCTCTCCCGCCTTGGTTCCCGCCCCGGGGAACGTGGTGATCCGTGCTCCCACCACATAGTGGGGCGGGGAGGGGGGCGGGTGTGCCCCGGCCGCCGCTGGCCTGACACACAGGGCTGTGCGGCCACGTGGGCTGGGCGCAGAGTGGCAAGGCAGGCCTGAATGTGTGGGGAGCAGCGGGGACCACGGGGTCACCCTCTGCCCTGTTCTTCCCCACTCTACTCTCTGCACCCTGTGGTCTGGCAGCCAGTGTCCACCCAGGGCGGGTGAGCCCTGCAGGGAGCAGAACCTGGGCCGGGTGGGCTGCCAGAGAGCATAGGCGGGCACATGGCACCCGGCATGAAGGCCACATTTTCTGATCTTCCGTACAGATAGTCACTGGGTTTTAGCCAATGGAAGTAAGCAGAAACTGTGTGTGTGTGTGTGTGTGTGTGTGTGTGTGTGTGTGTGTAACTTCAGAGACTGGTCCTTGAAGGGACAGGGTGTCCTTCCCTCACCCCCTGTTGCTGACTGGAATGAAGATGTAATGGCTGGACTCAAGCAGCCATGTTGGTCCTTGAGGTGACCCTGCGGAGAAAGTTATGTAGAGCACAGCCACAAATCAGGAGGGTCCTGGGTCCCTAGCACCAGGGGGCCACACTAGTCCAGACAGCCTCCCTCTGGACCATGAGAGACAAATATGAGTCTATTCTGTTGAACCCATGGTTACTTAAGGCTTCTCTGTTAGTCACAGCCAAACCTAACCCTAGCCCTAGGTGACAATTCTAGAGAAACTGAGCGAAACTTCTTGGCGCAGAGAAATGAGCCAAAGACCATCGAATGCAAGAGACGACCTTCTTCTCCCATGGCCACGGTGACGCTAGGGCGGTCACGGGCAGGCTCCTGCCTTCCTCCACAGCCTCCTCCGTGCAGTGCAGGGGGCCAGTGTGTGAGGGGGTAGCGAGGGACTCCTTCCCCCCCCCCCCCAGAGCACATGGGAGCAGGGTTATTCACCAGGACCCCCAGAGCTGCAGAGAAATCTGGGCAGAGTGGATTGTGCTGGCCCAGACACCCAAGGGCCACACAGTGCAGGTTCCAGGGTTCCCGGGACGGCTCTGGAGCCTACGGCCCTCTGGCAGCAGCAGGGACGGGAAGGGGCTTTGGCGGGCTCGGGCCCAGGAATTCCTACTGCCTTAAGCTGACGACCTGCGGTCCTGTGTTATGGCAGCAAAGGACACTGACAGAGCCCAAGGCCTTGACCCTGGAGAGTCGGAGTCCCACCGTGGAGCACAGAGGCCTCACGCCGCCCGGCCCGTTGCGAGCAGGGCCAGAGGCCAGCAGCCCCGAGACGGCGTGCAAGACGAAAGAGGCCACACACCGTGCAGGTTGAATCACTGTGTTTTACTAAGTGCACAGGTCCCTGTGGCAGTAGAACTTTCTGGAACTTTCCACATGCGTCCCTGCTGCCAGATTCCACCCCTGCGGTCCTGGGCAAAGCCGTACTGGGCCCCGCTCTCAGGTACAAGCGTCAACCTGACAGTGAGTTGAGTAAGTCAGCGTCTCGGCTGGTCCGTAGAAAACTAGAGTTCATTCCCTGGGCGTCTATCCCTAGAAAACGGACAATGCACAAGTCGAGGGTCAAGTGCGCGGTGGTACACATTCACGAGAAGAAAGGCCGGTGGCAATGGTACAGGGGCGCGTACGAGTGGTGGAAAGTACACGGCAGTACTGAAGGCATTATGAGTATTCTTTGGAGCAAGAACAAAGTGCAGACAGCCAAGGCAGCGGCGCGGACAAGGGCTGCGGGGCGGCGAACGGGGCGCCGGGCGCGGGACGGGGCGCGGAAGGGCCCGGCGGACGTAAGGCTGGTGCCGGGTCCGCCGTCCGCTCTGCGTCCATCTGCGGAGCCGGCGGGGAGGAGGAGGCGGGGTCCTGTGTCGGTGCCCGGCAGACGCCGGGGGGCATGGGGCGACCTCGGTGAATTTCCGTCAACGTGCATTAAGGCAACGACATTATGAAACCCAGCCAGAGTTGGGCGTGTGGTGTGGCGGGGGAGGGCCGGCCGTGTGGGCCGCCCCTCTCGGGGCCCCCTCCCCCAGCACCTGACCTGCCGGTCCTGAGGGTCTCCCTGGCGTCCTCTGCCAGCCAGGGACACCACGCAGGGGTCCAAGACGGGAGGTCAGCCGGCTCCTCCGGTCCCACAGGTGCCTTGGAGAGGTTGACAGAGGGTCTCCCCTTCCAGGGAGTGTCTCTTCCGTGCTGTCTCTACCCTGTTTGCTAAAGCCTCTCTCCCTCCAACGTCTCCTCCTGGCGTCTGCGGTCAGCCCCCACCCCCACAAGATGGCATATCCCGTGACCCGTGGCCCCTGTTCGTGCACGCTCTGGGGGCTATGCAGCGTCCCGGCCTCGGCAGCTGGTGTTCCCAGGTCCCCTGGAGAGAGGAGAGGTGCAAGCCCCTAATCCCACCACACCACCTCCTACGGGGAAGCCCTCCCTGGTCGTCTCTCCTACTTAGTGCTCAGCAGGGGCCCAGAGGAGCCTGCCCCGGGGATCAGCCACACAGGCTCCCCTGGGTGCTAGAAGCAGGTAGCCCATTACTCCTGGGCCCTACCCAGCCCTCCCGCCCCTCACCCAGCATTGGTACATCCAAGCAGGTGGCCTGAGGACCGGCTCCGGGGTCACAGAGGGCAGGTCTGTCCACACCACCACCGGAGGCAGCGGAAGACCACGCAAGACAGCAAGTCAGTCGGGGAAGGGAGCGTCTGCCTCGGAGCCGGGGAGCATGGGGTGGGGGGAGGGGCACCAGGGGCACAGAGCCGTCCTGTTGCTCGGAACCCAGCCACCCTGCTCGGGTGCAAGATGTCCCCAAGCCCCCCAAGGGCTGTCAAACTGCCCCTCTGCACACCGTGTTTATTTCAAGGGCTTGTGACATCAGAGGGCGGGGACACTGTCGTCACTCTGGTCTCGCAGCATGACGTCAGAGGCAAACAAACGCCTGCACCACGGTCTGTACACTATTTACAGTTCGGGGTGAATACGAAATAGATACAAAGAGTCAGCATTTCTACAAAGGCCTCCCAGGAGCCCTCCACACCTCTGGGCTTCAGGAAGCATCTAGAACGGTCTCAGGGCCGAGTTCCATCCACAAACAGCAGAGGCAGGGGCACCTGCTTTATGGGGCGCCCCCTGAATGTGAGGGCCAGCAGAAGAGAGGGCGCCCCCCCTCCCCCCCCCCCCCCCCCCGCTTCTCTCCCGTGTTAACGTGCTGAATCCGTGAGCCTAATACAAGGGACAAGGTTAGTTCACGATGCTGCCCCACCTGGCTGGTTCGTGTGCTCGGGGACCAGGGGCAGCCACAGGGCAGTTCCCGCTCTAACCAGATGGGCTTCTACAGAGCACCCTTTGCAGTGTGGGGTCCCAGAGCGCAGGCACCTTTCCAGCCTCCAAACGGGCTTGAGGCGAGCGCCCCCGACGAGGGGAGCGCCCTCCCGTACGAGGGGCCAGGCGGGCAGGCCGAGGGAGGCCTCTGCCACCTGGCCAGGGCCCCTCCATCCTCCAGGGAGGCCCAGCGAGGCCATGGCTCATGAGTTCACGTGGGCAGGCAGGAGATGTTGGGCCAGAGGGTGCCGGTGAGGGACAGGGTGACGCCCGTGTGGCCAGGGAGGGCAGAGGGAGCAGGTCAGGGCCCCAGGGTTACAACCGGACACCCGGGCCTCCCCAGCCCAGCCCAAGTCACGTCGCGGCATCCGGCCGAACGGAGGCTCTGGACAGCCGCCGGGCCGGCTGACGTGAGGCGCGTGGGCCCCTGACGGGCCCCGGTGGCCCCTCTGCCAGACCTGCCCAGGAGCCCGGGACCGCCGGCCACCTGCCACTCGAAGTTGTTAGCTTCTCAGGGCGTAAAGCAGACAGATCCAGAGAGAGAAGTCAGACAAAGGGCCACCAAGGTCAGAAATGCGGCGTGCACGCACACTGGGCAAGCGTGTGAGAGTGCATGCACGTGGGCGTGTGCATGTGCGAGTACGTATGGGTGAGCGTGCATGTGTGAGCTTGTGTGCGAATGTGCACGCGTGCACGTGAGCGTGTATGGGTGAGCGTGTGCATGTGAACTTGTGTGTGTATGAGTGTGTGTGAGCATGTGCGGGTGACCGTGTGCGTGTGAAGTTTGTGTGTGTGTGTGCGCACGTGTGCGCTTGTAAGCGTGTGTATGAGTGAGCCCGTGTGTGCGCATTGTGTGCATGTGTTGGTGGGCTGCACATGTGTACGTGTGCACGAGTGTGTGTGCACATGAGTGTGTGCGTGCACGTGAGCATGTGTGTGCCAAGTTACATCCCCGTGGGTGTGCTTGTGTATGTGCGTGTGCTGCACGTACGCAAGCGTGTACATGAGCACAGGGCCATGGGCTGGTGGGGGCACATACTCTGGCCTAACAAGTGCCCTTGTCTTAGGAAACCTTTGCCACATGTGCCAAGGGTGACCGGCCGGCTCCGTACTCCCATCACGCACACGCCCAACCAAGGGCTCAAGCTCCCTGCGGATGCCTCCAGCCTTTTCCTGCTATGCTTCTCGGAGGGTGGGACCCTGGGGCAGGGGGTGGGTGCCGTGAGGGACACGCACCGCCCAGGCCTCGGTCCGGGCGTCCCGAGAGGGGGCCTCTACGACATCATCTCCCAAAGCCGAGCCCCTAAACCATCCCCCAGAGCTGGGTGCCTCCTCCCTTCGGAGGGGCCAGAGGTCTCAGGCAGGAGGCCTCTCGTCCCCCCTGCGGACGTGGAACATGCCTGAGACCCCTCCTGCTGCGGCCTGAGAGACCCCTCCCCCTGTGCAGCGGCTCTGTGGACAGGGAGCACGTCTGAGGCCAGCTCCTCCCGCCTGCAGGGACACACAACACAGGGAGCATGTGGGACGGGACAGCAACCTTTCTCTCGGGACAACAGGCGTCTCCACCCAGGGCGTGGAGTCCTCGATGGCCGAGACCCAACAAGGCGGGTCTGTCACTGGCGACACGCTCTGACTCTCACAGGGCCTCGAGATCCGACCCGGCCTTGCCTGGCTCAGGGGCCGCCCGCTCCTGCCCTGCCTGGCGGTCTGCAGCTGGAACCCCCCTCCCCCGTGCCGGGAGGGCGAAGGGGGCTCAGCCCAGAGGGAGATGGCGATGGGAGAGGCACCCTCCCCGGGCCACTCCGCACAGGCCACACCAAGGCCCACGGCGTCTGCACGGGCAGGGACTTTTCCCACCACCCTGAGGCCCGAGGCCGGAGAAACACAGCCCTGGAGAAGGACGGTCCTCAGCATGAGGGAGCCAGCACGGCCCCAGAGGCGCTCCTTCCCGGGGCCCCGTGGCAACTTCCACACCTTCCCCTCCCGGAGGCTGGACCCTGACAGCAACAGCGGTTTCCACCTCTGAGCCTGTGCCCTCTGCCCTCCGCCCTCCGCCCTCTGCTGTGGGCAAACACAGACCCAGCACAGACACCTGCTGCCCGGCCAGCAAGAGGCGCCTATGGTGGGACCTGGGGTGTCCTGGCAAGGGGAGGGGACAGGCACAGAGCCCACAGCAATGGCCCCTGCCCGGTCAAGAGACATCACTCCCTAAAGAGCTCTGAGCACCTGGACCTCGTGCCCGGGGCACATGACCCTCAGATACTGTTTTCCAAGCCCTTCTCCGAGGACAAAGGCAGACTCTCTCGCCAACCACTTCTGGTCCGAGTCATGACAGAGCTCCCCCAGGACCTAGTGTTTGGGGCGAAGTCACTCCATAGCGGGCTTGGCCGCGTCCAGCCCGAGCACACGCAGGGGTCACTGCCGCAGAGATAGCCAGGGGCCCAGGCTGCGCTTCCAAATGCCAGATGCCTCCCACCCCACAGACTGCTGAGACTGGCTCAGAGCTGCTGTTCCTGGCGCCACGGTGCCAGCCACAGGAGACAAGGGCCCCTGCTCCCTGAGGCTCAGGCTGGAGACGGTCATCCTTGACTCCCAGGATACCAAGAAGTCACAGCCAAGGGACCAGTCAGTGCAGAGCGGGTGGGTGGACGGTCAGCCGCAGCGGGGACGAAGGAGGCACCCTACAGGACAGGGCTGCTTCAGCTCCACGGGGGGAGGGGGCCCCCCAACCTCTGGGGGGCTTTGAAGGCTTTCCCCAGGGGTCATAGCATCGTCCTGCCCTGGGTCCTGTTGAGGCACCAGTGGGGGAGCAGTGAGGCAGGGCCCCCAGGGAAAGACAGCACATGAACCTGCTCACCATGACCTACCCGGCCCTGGGGCCGAGAAACACCAGCCCGCAACCACCCAGCATGCTCCCTGCACACGGGGCTCTATCTGGTGCTGGCCGTGGCCTGGAGCACATGGGGGTGCCCATCCCCAGGCCTCCGGTGGCTGCAAGAGCCCCCCGCAACGGCCCCGTTCCAGAAGCCTGTGGAGCAGGCCCCTCCCCACAGGAGCCGAGGCCGGGAGGCCCTGAGGTCTCACCCCCTCCTCTGCAGGCCAGCAGCTCCCTGGAGAGAAGGCGTCATCGTGCCAGCCTCGCGGGGACAGAGGGACAAGACCAAGCCGCGCCCACGGGGCAACAGTGCTTCCTTCGGCCCAAGCTCCCTCCCCGCGGGCCTCAAGGCCACCGATCCTGCCCCTCGCGGCATGCCACCCTCACCGGGCCCTGCTCCTTGACCGCACGCCTCTTCCCTACCGCCAGGGGTCTGTCCTCTGCCATCACCCCTGCTCACACCCCAGCCAGCGGTCTGCAGAGAGGGCACGGCCGGCCTGGCGGCCCCTCGTTAAGAAATAACTTCTGCCGGACTTCACTTCTCGAGACCAAGGCGCCCCCGCCCACGTCGCTGAGGAGCGTCCCGTCTGCAGACCTGGAAAGCCAGAGTCGGGGGGAGGCGGGCGGGCGGCCTCACTTCCGCGGCCCGGCCCAGCCCACGTCGCCGAAAGGGCCCTCCCCGGTGGCGGAGCGCGGCGGGGGCCCGCACGGGGTGCACAGGTCCGAGTCCGTGTCCGACTCGCCCTCCGCGATGTAGGGTCTGACTGTGGCGCAGGGCGCCGCGGCCGCGTAGCAGCTGTGGAGGCCGTCCAGGTTCTCCTTGGACTGGGAGATGCTGAAGCCGCTGAAGGAACGTTCCAGCTCCTCGTGGTCCACGGACGGGATGGAGATAGACGTGTCGCTGTCCCGCAGGGCGGCCTCGTGCCGCAGGAACTCCGTGCTGGCCCTGTTGCCCCCGCTGCAGGCGGACAGCGAGCGCTCGTGGGCGGGCGGGGGCGGGATGCGCACCAGCGAGCCGTGGTCGCCCACAGGGGAGGTGCCGTGGCCCTGGCGCGGGTGGCACTGCTGCTGCCACGAGGTGGAGGGCGGGCACTGGGCCGGGGGCGCCGAGAAGTTCTTCTGGCCCGTGGAGCTGGCGGAACGGATCAGCTTGATGATGCAGCCGTTCCTGTCCCCGTGCTCGCGGCTGTCCTCGGGGCTGTGGTAGGGCGGCGCCGGCTCGGGCTCCTTGGCCCCGAAGTACGCCTCCGTCTCCGTCGGGGGGATGCCCATGCGCTGCATGTAGATGTTCACCAGAAAGTCCAGCTTCTTCTCCATGGACAACACCTGAAACAGGGGCCGCTGGACCAGGCCTGGAGCTGCCGGGAGGCGGGCGGGCACCCTCCCCCGCGTGGGCGCAGAAGCAAACGCACGAGGGGCTCTGCCCCCGACCCCACGCGCCAGCCTGTGTGGCCTCTGGGCCGCCTTGCTGTCCACCGTGGGTCCACCCCTTGGAGCGAACCGTCCAGAGGGAAGGAAGGGCCGTGGCCTCCCCCGTTTCCCCCCCCCCCCGCCCCCCACCTTGGGCTGGGGGGCCCTCCTACCTGCTTCTCCACCTTCCCCAGCCGGCCCATCATGCTGGGGTCCTCGGGCAACTCGGCCTCGGCTGGGCCCTTGGTGCGGTCCTTGTCTGTGATCGCCGGGCCCCGCCCCACGATCTGGTCCACTCTGCCGGGAAGAGACCCCACCCCCCAGCATGAGCTCGGGTGGGTGCGCCGGGGCCCGTGGCCCTTTCCTCCCGGGCCAGGCCATGGGCCCCCAGATCCAGGCTCCGGGCTGGGCCCGGAGCCGCCCGGGGCGTGGGGGGTGGGGGGCAGCAGGGCGCCAGGGCAGGTAGACGTGGGGCACCTGGTCTCGCCCTGCTCTCTGAGCCTGAGGGGTCTGCTCCCACCCGCTGCGTTCCGGCGGGCGGCACATTAACGAGGAGTAAAGTGGAGAGGGATCGGACCGCTCACCCCTCAGCTGCCCTGCCCCCCGTGCCCCGCCCCCTCCCCTGAGCTTTACTCCTCTAAATGTGACCTCAGTCAGCCCAACCCGGGGAGGGGGGTGGGGGGGGGCGGCCTGGGGAGGGCGGAGCTCCACGTCTGCGGCAGGAACAGAAGCAGATGATGAGGGCCGCGGCTCCATGCACACCGGACAGGGAGGGACACAGACCAACACAGGAAACCGCCAACGCACAACACGGGGTGGGGGCAGACAGAGCCACTGCCAACCAGTCTGTGTGCTCGCTGGGCGTGTGCACGTGTGTGTGTGCGCGTGTGCTCGCGCGTGTGGGACGGACAGCGCGGCTGAGCTCAACTCGAAGGAGGCCACGGGTCCCGAACGGCGGCCGGAGGTGGAAGGTTTCCATCTGGGAGGAGGACATCGGTACGATCCCCGGCCGAACGGGATGGGCCACCGACAGGCTCGGAAGGGGCCACCGCTGCGGTGTGGGCTCCTGACACTGAGCCAAGACCCACAGGTACGCGGGGGCTCACGCGGGAACAAAGGCCCGGGCTGTGTGCGAGCCGCTGGGTCAGCCCTCCGACCGGCCCGGCAAACGGCACCCCCGCCGGGCGGTCGGGAGCCTCCAGCACGAGGCACACTCCTCAGGTCTCGGGGTGCAGGAGGCCACGTGAGCTGGCCGGGGCCACGTCTCGGCCTCCTTCCTCACCCACGGGCTGCTCTGTCTGCCTCTGAATGGGGAGCAGGGCTCGGGGGGATCGTTCTCTTTCTGTTGCACGAAGCAGAAGAGGGGTTCAGGCTTGCGTCAGCCACAGTACAGCCTCATGCTCTGTCTGAACTTCATGCTTGACTCATGCACGAAGGACCAGGAAGGGCGGGGGGCAGCGGGGGGACCCTCGGGCTCCAAGCAGACGCCAGTGGAGAGGGAGGAGGGTTCCCTGGTGTTTCCAAGTGTCCACACAGTCCAGGCACAGGTGCTCAGCGCCTTCACCCCTGCCACATGACGGGCCACCTGCCTGGCCGGTCCCCCCTGGGAGCCTGGAGCTGACGCTGCCGGGGCTTGGGGGAGGGGCCTCTAAGGGGCCTGTGCCCTCCCTCCCCCTGGCCTCGGGCTGCGGGGTCAGGCTAAACCCCCACGTGCCCATGCTGTGTCTCCGGCCCCTTCTCTGTGAGAATCTGCGTGTCCTGGGGCTGCAGCCGGTCCGGAGGCCCGGGCAGTTCCGAGGGCTACAGAACCTTCCCAGCTCACGGCTCTGGATGCGCACCCCTGCCCCCTGCCCCCTGCACCATGCCCAGGACGGGCTGGCGTCTCAAGGCGGGAGAGGACGGGCAGAGCAGCGGACCAGCAAACACTGTCAGAGGCTGCCCTGGGTCAGGCCTCCTTCGTCAGGGACCCCTTTCTGACGGAAGAGCCATCAGGCTGAGAGGTCCAGCATGCTGACCCTCAGCCTCGCGTGCAGAAACCCTGGCACGTGGGGAGGACGGGTCAAACACACCAGTCCCTCCAGGGGCCAGCCTGGATCCACGTGGCAGTGTCCCTGCTGGCCTCCGGGATGCTCCTG
Source organism: Lynx canadensis (assembly GCF_007474595.2). NCBI lineage: Eukaryota > Metazoa > Chordata > Mammalia > Carnivora > Felidae > Lynx > Lynx canadensis. Next base: position 704,358 of record NC_044305.1, on the reverse strand, counting down.
GGCCCCTTTGCCCCTGAGCTGCCAGCAGGCCAGGGCATATCTGCCCTGGCCCTCCTCTCTGCCCTGGGGGCTCCGCTGTCCCTCAGCTGAGCAGCCCTGCCCAAGGGCCACAGGTTACGGCCACCATCTGTCCCAAGGAGGCAGAAAGGTACCGAAGTTTGAACTCGTCACTAGAACAGCTGCTTCTGTGAACTCCCCACCTAACCGTGCCCTCACCTTCCACTCCGCCCATCAGCCGGGACCGGCTTCCATACTATTCTGCCCACTGGAGATGACGCGGTGAACTGTCACGCGTCCCCTTGGCACCCAGCCGAGTGCTGGGTGCCTGGGGGGGGCTTCCTTACTACTCTACCCGGGTGGCTCCAAGGCGGGAGAAGCAACAGGCGCTCCTCAGATCCGCGAGGCAGCCCGGGTGAGCCCTGCTGCAGGGAGGGCGCAGGGGGAAGGGGCAGGGGGGCTGGGGTGGGAAGGACACCGCCAGCTGGGGGGCCCCCGCCCAGGCTAGACGTCACTTGGGATGTCCGTGGAAAGGAGCCCCCCATGGAAAGCTTCCCCGGGACCCTGACACAGCACCCCCCCCCCCGCCAGGAGCAGCCCCCCCGCCTCCCCGATGTCCCGTCGGGATACAGGCCAGGTGCTGCCGTCATGTGGCCTGGAGCGAAGGGGGCTGGCCGTTCCACAGACACAAGGCGGGAAGGGCTGGCGTCCTGACCTAGGTGAGTACTGGGGTGACTCTCTCGGAGGGGCCGCGGGTCCTTTGCTGGGGTACTTCTTGTGCCGGGGAGTTGAAGGGGGTGGGGGGCCCACAATCATATCTATCCTGGCGAGTGAACAAGAAAAGAGACACCACCAAATGCATCGTGAAACAGCGCGGAAGGCGCTCACCTAACCTGGGAGGCGCCCGAGCGAGCCCAGAACTAGGGGGGCCCGCAACCACGTGGCTGGCCCCAGGCCTGCCCGGGCCAGCAGGTGTGTGCGCCGGAGCCACCGCAGCCGGGGCACGGCTCCGAGGGTGCCGGTGAACCACGGTGGGGCCCTGCCAGTGAGGGGCAGGTATCCCAGGTCCTTGGGGCGGCCCATGTGCTTTGTTCTTCCGGTCAGAAGGGGGAGGGGGGCGGGTAGGACAGAGGAGCCTGGTTAACAAAATCAACCTCGGTGAGAGAGACATGGGAACAGGCCCAGCGGCCGAGCCGCTGCAGTACTCTGTCTCACACACCCCTGTGCACGTGCACGTCCACACTCTGCACGCCTCAGCTTGCACGCACGCTGCACAGGCACACGTTTGCTTGCATGTGCATAATTGCACACGCACACACTCGCACCTCACATATGCCCACGTGCACGGCACAGGTCTAGCTGCCGCCCGGGGGCGGTGGGGGACGGTGAGCAGCTGACCGCGCAGCCTCAGCCGTGTGGAGGACAGGGTCACCCCCCGCTACCTGCCCGACGGGAGCAGCTTAAGGCCCAGAGAGACCCTTCCCTGGCGTCCAGGTGCGGGAGGGGCACACTGACCACCCCAGGACGAGGACTTCACTACCGTCAGGGCCTGGGGAGCTGGCTGAGCCCTACGACTGTCCCCTGACCGTCCGGACCCTGCTGCAGCCAGGACCCAGGTGGCCGGGGCAGACCAGTGGAGTCTGAGGGACCACGGGCAGGGGCGGGGCTCTTGCTGGCGGAAGCGTGTGACTCACTTCCGGGGAGACCACGGCAACAGCCACGTGGGCTCCTTACACCACACACACGTGTGTGCATGTGTCCGCGCCTGTGCTCGGGTGTGCGCCCGGGTCCGTGGACACGCGTGTACGTGCCCTGCTGAGGCCAACCCCTCACACGTGTCCTGGAACGCAGGGGGCCGCCCGTGAGGGACGGGGGTGGACAAGCCCCTGTCCTAGAATAAGCAGCAGCTCCCGGCGGGGCTCGCAAAGCCCCACGGCTCCCTCTCTCGAGACAACCACCCTCACCCCCAACACGCACGCACACCGGTGTGCACAGGTGCACACGTACATGCGTGGACCCACAGCACACACAGAGGCACATGCGCACGCCACACGCATGCATAACGTGTGCACACACGTGCACCTGTACCGTGGCCGCAGGTGCCCACACCCGTGCACGCGCGCGTGTGCGTTCACACGATACACGCACGCGCACACGTGCATGTGAATGCACACACACGTACACGCTCGCCCACCAGAGCGGGGGCAGGAGGGCGAGAAGGGAGAGACAACGGAAAGGTTACAACAGACAGACCACACGAGGGTGTGCAGAAGGCCCACGGAGGGCCGGCGTGGGGCCCGAGAGGAAGGGCCCGGAGGCGGCGGCAGGCAGGGCCGACCACCGCGTCCCCACAGCCCCGTCCGCCACCCCCCCTCTGGGGGCGGCACGAGGACCCCCACGTCGCCCCCCACCCCCCGTGCTGGCCCCTGAGGGACGCCACCCCGCCGGAGCCCCCCGGCCTCCGGAGCCACCCCAGCTGTGGCCCAGAAGGCCCCGGCCTCCACGCCCCAGGGCTGGCGGGCGGCGGGGGGGGGGGGGGGGCTCTTGCCTGGACTGCAGGTTCTTGATGCGGGACAGCATGTCCAGGTGGCCGGCCGAGTACTGCTCGATCACGTCCATCACGTCGTATGGCCGCAAGCTCTCTTTGAACTTCCGCTTGGACACCAGGAAGCGCATCACGCTGGGGTGGGGGCAGCCATGAGCCCCGCGCACCACCCAGCACCCCCAAGAACAGGCACCGGCCGACGCCACGATCATCCGGGCCGGTCACCCACCCTCTGTGTACACGGGCCACTCCCGGGCCCCGGGGTGCAGACGACCCTTGTCCCCCCCCCCCCCCCCCCCCCCCCCGCCAGTAGCCTCCGTGCTCTGCACCCAGGACGGGTAGGTGACAGCCGTGGCATGAGGGGCCACGGGAGCCACGAGGCACAGGTGTCTCACCAGAGCACACGCTCCCCACCGGCAGCCCCCAGAGGGCCCGCACCCAGGGAGGAGCGGAAGCTGAGTCCCTCACCACACGGCCCGGATGCTGACTTTGAGGCCTGGGGTCAGATCTTCGGTCACAAACTCGCAGTTACAGCTCTTGTTGTCCTCCGCGGCGTCCTCCCCGGGGAGGCTCGCTTCTGGGCGGGGGCGAGACGCGGCCCGTGAGGGGCGGAGCTGCACCGAGGGCAGAGGGGCCGCCCCCCTCCCCCGAGCAGCGCCCTGATTCCCCGGGAAGCCACCTTCCAGCCCACCTGCTCCCCTCAGCCGAGCGGCTCACAGGACGGCTTCAAAGTGGACAGAAACCATGGAAGATCGTCCAGCCACGAACAGGCATGAAGCCGATTTGCGGCCCAGCACGGGCGTGCGAGCACACAGCACGTGACTCGCTTGTGTGAAAAGTGCAGAGGAGGCCAAGGCACACGGGCAGCAGCAGCCTGGCAGTGGCCGGGGCTGGGAGGGGCCCTTACAGGTGCAGGTCTGCTCCGAGCCAAAGAATGTGCTGGAATGAAAGCTGAGCGTACTGCCACCAAAGTGCTCACTGTGATGTGGCTGACCTTACAGTTACGGGAGTTGCACCTCAGAAGAAAGAGTCGAGGAGAGTCGCTGCTCAAAGGGGCTCCGGGGCCCCGGGTGGTGCTCGGGGGGCAGCGAGAGCGCAGGCAGACGGCGGCCCTGACCCACCTTCTGAGTTCTGTCGGGACGCGGCGCCCTTGATCCGGAAGGCCTGGCGTGCCCGGCTGCGGTCCCCGAAGCTCCAGCTCTTCGGCACCTTGCTGGGACTGTCCTCCAGACTCTGGTCAGCACTGGGTGACCGGCGGACGGTCTGGGCCTGCGGGGACCCCCTTCCCCTTGGCGGCCACGCCTCGGGGGCTGGAGAAGACACGGTCTTTCAAACGACCTTCTGACTGCTCCCACGAGGACCGACAGGGGCGGACACACAGAAAGACAGCAAGAGAAGTCACTGTGCAAAGGACACTCACACCCACAACGTCCCGCTCACAGCCCACGCCGACACGTGCACACACGGGCGCCCCTAGGGCCCCTCAGTGCTCGGCATGGCCGCGGGGGGGGGGGGGGCAGTGGACTCTTAAATCACTTTGGGGGCTACGGAAAGGTGCTGGGCCTTCTCCACACTGTCCTGCCAGGTCTCCAACCCCACGGTGACACTCTGCGGCACGAGGGCCCCAAAATGCCCCGTGGGTGTGGCTTTTCCCTGGCAACCTTCTCTGGTTTCCCTGCCTGCCCCTCCATACCCCGTAACTGCCCCAGGGTCTGGAGGGGGGTGAGGTCCACAGCTGCCAAAAACCCCCTCTGCCAAACCCCGGGAGCCACCTGGAGAAAGGTTTGGAGCAGGGCAGGAAGCAGGGAAGCGTGGAGGGGGCCGGGGTGTCCTGTGAGGCTCGTCCCCTCTCCCCGGCACCAGGGCCAGCACAGGCTCCCGCCCCCACATACAGGATGCATCCGGGAACTGAACGCCCACACTTCCAGGGGGTGGAAGGGACGTGCCACAGGGAGGGGCCACCGTGGCCAGCCAGGGGTCCTCGGGCCTCCCCGTGCAGTTGGGTCTGATACCCTCTGGGCAGCAGCCACGAGACAGGAGTGGGTCACTGTGGTCCGGGGGCAGGTCAGGCCCAGGGACCAGTTGGCCCCTGGCTTCCTCCCACTGGACAGTTTCCACTGTGGAAGAGCATGGCTCTTGTGAACTGTGAACCTGCTCACACCCAGCACATGCAAAGAGCCACAGAACTTTCTAGAACAGCCTCTGAGCAAAGCCCTGCGCTGCTCCCGGGGCCCGACGGGGGCCTCTGCTGTCACCGGGAAGCCACCATCACCTGCTCACCATTCAGACATCGCCAGACCCCACTGTGGCTCCCCTGGGTCAGCCACCCCCATCGGCCCCAACCAGAACCCACAGCCGAGACAGGTCCCTGAGACGGCGCAGACATGACTGGCCACGGAGAAGAGACGGCCAGTGGCCTGGTCTACCCAGCCTGGACACGGCATCCCCTCCCACCTCCCCGAGCAGCTGAGATCACCCGTCTGCTAGTGAGCAGGTCTCCCCAGGACAGGGAAAAAGGGAAGAAAGGAGCCCGTAAGAGCTAGAAGTTGAGCTGCGGTGTGGATCCCACTCGGCTGGAGCAGGCATCTGCTGGCTCAGACACCGGCCCGAGCCCGTAACGGCTGTGCCCAGCACACGGCCAAGAAGGCCAGACGGGGTGCGAGGGACGCCGGAATCCAGGCACCGTGCGGCCCTCCGCACAGACGACCTCCTCCTTCCCAACGGAGATCAACAGCTGGTCCAGTGAGACCGTACGAAGCAACGTGCCCCGCTGAGCCCCCGAGCTGGGCCCCACGCAGCCGTCTCGAGGACGGAGCCACAGGAAGGCCTTGCTGTCCCAGCTCTCGGAATGTGCAGACCGGTGAGGGACCGCTCTGCCGCAAGAGGCCGCCATGTGGGTGCCCAGAATGCACAGCTCAGAGTGTGCAGCACCCGGCCCCCGGCCCCCCAGACCCGCCCCACGTCCAGGTGTCCACGCAGCCCCCTGCTGCAGCAGGGGTCGAGGGAAGGGCTGCCTTAATAACCTCACAAGCCAAGGACAGAAGCAAACCAACGCGGGCTGGGGCTCTGGCCACCTGCTCCGGCGGAGAGACCCCTGGACGAGACCGCCGTGTGGTGTGCAGGGGCGGTCTCTCCTGGCACCAGTGCTCTGGCATTCACACGGGACAAGGGAGCAGGTTCCGGAGGGTCTGGGGGAGACAGCCAAGCCCCAGCCTTCTCCTCCCCTGCCTGCTGCCCACAGCGAAACCCTAAATACCCGGGGGAGGGGAGGGGGAAGGGGGGAGGCCCGCACCGACATCGGCCACGCTTGGGTCTGCACAGCCGGGGCCCAGCTCAGCGGGGAGGGAGCCAGCATCCGCGGGGAGGACCTCCCGCCCGCGCTCGACCACGGATGCCCAGGGAAAGTGCGAACGATGACGGGGCATCCGTGAGGCTGAGCTTGGCCTGGGCTCCTGGACTGGCCGTCTGGTCCCCAGCAGCCTGACCACGGCCCCTTACCCGAGGGCCCAGCCTGTGGCCAGAAGCCCCCTGGACACAAGCTCTGGACAAGCGGGCAGCTTCTGCCGGGGCCCAACGCCTCCGGTCCCGGAGCTGCGAGTGTCCCCCAAGCGCCGCCTCCGGTGGGGACTCGAGGCATGCAGAGATGCAGGTGGGCAAGCATGCCCCTGCCCCTGGTCCTGCTGCACAGCCCCTCCCCACGCCCGCCGCTCGACACCGTGCGCCCAGGGCCAGCACCGCCACATGCACAAGATGACAGGCGAGTGCAGCTGCCCACACGCCGTGGGGCTGCGTGCTGCTCTGGCCGGGGAGGGGGGCAGGCGGGAGGGGGACGGGGCGGGGGTGGGGACCCAGAGCAAGCAGGACAGACGCTTCCACACACCCCACAGCAGACAGTGGACGGAGAGTAAAGGTGCGGACAAGGAGCCCACGGGGCAGGGGGCCGTTTCCGGTCCACCCAAAACCAGCCTGTAGGGGAAGGGGGGTGCCGTGGGCCTCTGGCTTTCCGGCGCGTCTGGTGGTGTGCAGGGCCACGGGGGAGCCCGCACACACAGGACGGAGATGCCTCCCGCAGGTGAGGCGGCCGGGGAGGAGTGGCCACCCTCGGTGCATAGTAGAGGTGCTAGAATGGCGAGCCCCGGAGGGAAGGCTCACCGGAGAGTGATGAGGACCCCGGAAACCACCGGCGCCCTTCCTGCCTCAGAGCCCCTGGCCGGCCCCCCCCCCCCCACCTCCTGCTTGGAGCAGGGCATCGTTTGGCTTGGGGACAAAAGCATCTGTGCCGCCAGCAGCCAGCACCGTCACCGGCCGTCATTTGGAATCAGAGGGGGCCCGGGGCTCCGCCGCGAGGGGCCGTGGAGGCCGAGTTGCCAATCAGAATTGGGCCTGGGGGGCCGGGGCGGGGTGCCAGCCTCGCCCTCACTCATCTAGAACCTCTAATAAGCAGTGTTTGGAGCGGGAGAGGAGGTGGAGTACAGCCGTGCAGCAATGGTCGGTCCGTGCGACACGCCCGCGGTACCTAGAGTGTCCAGGGCAGCATCCACACAGGGGCTCTCTGCACGGTCTGCCTTTACTGGAAATGAGGAGAGCACAGTTAGTCCTGGGCGCGCCCAGAGGGGCCTGGGCCGGGCGAAGCGGGCAGAAAGCACAGGTAAACTGAGGCACCACGCCGACCCTGATGCAGCCCTGGGGCTCAGGGTCCAGCAGCCGCACTTGGTCTGAGCAATGACAGTGAGGGGCCTGCACAGAGAGTCTTCCGCCGGCCTGGAAAAGAAAATAGTGCCCTATTTTTGGAGAAAAAAATTCCCGTTTTTTCCTCCAAAAATACCTTTTCCTTCCAGAGTCAGAGTTTTGGGCCACGTCTTCTTAAAAATGTATTATTTTTTGCTATCTTCATGCCAACCAAAAATAATACGCGGGGCGAGACTTGGCAAAAGGCTTGTTCTAGATGGACAGGATTCCGGAAAGCACACATTTTAGGGGGGGAAAGCGTGCACCTCTGGCGTCACAAACTGATCACCGAGGCTTTGCCGAGCCCAGCCAGCCGCCGGTCAGCAGTGGCCTCGGCACATCCAGGAGCCAGCGGCTGCCTGTCCCTGGAGGGACGCTCAGCAAAGGGGCCTTGGGGGCACCGCCCAAGTCGGTCCGTCTGGGTCTCGGTGCTGAAGCCCTGGGCTGGGCTGGGCTGGGCCTGCCGGCAGCTCAGAAAAGGCTCCCCCAGTGGTCTGCGGTCCCCGAAACCTCCCCCGAAGGCCCCAGATCTCTCTGCACTAGATCGTGCACATTTTTAAGCAAAAGTGAAAACACACAAGAGTCTTTGGTCTTCCTGAGGCCACCCTCCCTCCCCCCACCCCTGCAGCTATGGCCTGAGACAGCTGCTCTCAAAACCGCGGGCACAGGAACCAGACACGCCGACCCCTCCCCTCCCCCCTGCTCACACAACCCAGCCCCAGGCAGGGCTGCCCGACGTCCACACACAAACATTGGCGGCACCTGCCGGCGTCCCCACAGGGCGCCTCCGGTCCCCAACACTTAGCTCTCCCACCAGTGCACAGCTCAGACTGCCCAGAGCGCTCCATGCCGGCCCGGGGGCCGAGGGCCATGGGCCCCCCAGCCCCCTCCCTCCAGGGGGGACTTCCTCCCTGTGGGGTCCTCTCGGTGAGGGAACGGGGTCCAGCTGTATCAGAAAGTGCCCTCACGTCCCGGGGGCAAACTTCCCTGTGACTCAGTATCCCCAGGACCCGGACCACCCCCCCCCCGCCCCCTAGCAGCTCTGTCCACAGAAGACCCTCGAATTTGGGGCAAATGCTCTTGCCCAAGGCACACCCTTACGTCAGCCACAGTCCCACCACAGCTAAAGACTGAGAGCACCTTGCTGCCTCCCCCGCCCCCCGGGGCTCCCTGGGCCTGCACACGGCCCCAGCCCCCACCACCCGGAGGCTCTGTCCAGGGCAAGAGGGTGATGGGGGATGGGCTTTGCCTCCAGCGCCTTAGAAGGACCTTAGCTTTGTCCAACCCCCCAAACAGCTTTGCTGCCTTCAAAACTCCCAGCATAGACGCCGGCCCCCGGAAGGGCCCAACACTGCCTGGGGACACGTTCCCAGCTGCACCAAAGACATAACCACCCACCTGTCCGCCCGCTGCCTGCTTCCTGAGCACCTGCGTCGGAGGACTGGCTCTCGTGTGTAGTAAAACCTGAACCGGTCACACGTGGCCAGCAGCGCCCCCATGGGACAGTGCGCTGAGAGCCTGACCAGAGCCGGGGGGTACCCACGGCCCCTGAGCGCTGCCCCACGGGCCTCGTGGCTCAAGGCCCCCCAACTCAGGGGCCCATTCCTTCGGGGCTCAGGCCAGCGCTGGGGTTTTCCTGCCCGCAGCAGCCAAGTGGAGCTCCGGGCCGGTCTGAGAACCGCCAGCAGACAGCAAGGGTCCGGGAGGGGTGGGCAGGCACGCCCAGGGGGCCTGGGGGTTGAGTGAGTGGAAGAGGCACCCACAGACACTCACCAAGACCAGACTGAACAGACAGGCACTCGGACACAGCACGTGGCTGCCTCGACGAGGAGGGACCCACACAGACAAGGGGAAAGCAGCTGGAGGAATGGGGGGGGGGTCTCCTCCAGGCACGGGGGGTGGGGGGCAGTGAGAAGTGGGATGGGGCAAAGGGCAGATCAGACACACCCAGAGCGGCACAGCCCGAGACCCCGCGGCCTGCCCCCCCACCCTGCCCGGGCACAGACGGCCTTGGTCTGACACCGGCCCAGCCAAGGACCCCAACACAGCTGGGGCGCATGCCCGTCGTGAGCCAGGACTGGGAGGGGGTCTCACGGCAGCTGAGTGAGGGTCCCTGTGCCCACCCATCCACCTGCCCAGACTGGTGCGTGCCAGCGGGATCCTGGCACGCAGGTGGCAGGTGGCAGGAGGCCACTACCTCCCACTGCCATGCGGGAGGGGCTGGGGAACCACACCCCCATTAGCACTTCACGGAACAGGGTCCCCTTGCCCGGCAGCCCCGGGACAGGCCCCCCCTTGGGGGCCCTGGCGGCAGAAGAATTTCTGGCATCCCTACGGTGCTCTGGCTGCCGAAAAGGGGATCTGTGGCCACCCCGAGTGAGGGGACAGAAATGCTGCCCTCCGTCACCTAGCTGACAAGTGTATGTCCCAGGAGAGGCCTTCTGTCCCAGGGCTCAGCCCGGGTGCGCCAGGAGGAGGGCTGGGCCAGGCCAGCCCTTGGGGAAGCCACTGGGTCACGGGCAGGCAGGGACACATGGACACACAGGGAGGAGACAGAGGAGTGGTGTGCGGAAAGCAGGAGAGGGGAGCCACGGAACGTACCGGAGAGCCCGGGGGAGGGCTCCCGTTGTGTCCTCACCTTGAGTCCTGCTTTCAGGGTCAGCCACCTCCTCCCCAAAGACAGACGGACGTGAAAGGGGCCCAAGAAGGGCAGTGACAAGATTAAAGGCACTTGGGGGGGCAGGCAAGAGGTCCAAATTGGGGGGAGGGCAGGAGAGAGAGAGAGAGAGAGAGACGCTGAGACGAGAGTCGTGGGAGGAGAACGAGAGGCCGCATGAGGCCGGGGGGCCTCAGATGGACCGGGGCAGAGCTGCGGGCCCGCTCCCCCGGCTCAGGGTGCGGAAGGGCCGACACAGCAGCAGCGATGGGGACTGAGGACGTGGGGGGCAGCCCCCCTGGTCCCCCACACGCCCGGCCGTGCTGGGCATGTGCTCTGCATCCCCCCTGATGGTGAGCACGGGGTCTGTGTGCCGGGTAAACCAGCCAGGTCCAGGGTCGGCTTTCTTAGCCGCTTTGAGGGGCTGGTCACCCTTGCTCCTGCGGTGGTTCGGGGCAAGAGTGTGGCCAGTCTTCTGTCACCCCCTCTGGGGGAACGTGGGGGAGGAGCGTGCCCTCCCCCGGTGCATGGAGAGGGTAGAGCTCAGCCTAACTTGAGTGGCCAGTTAAGTGGCCTGCGGTCCAGAAGGGACTAGACTCGCGGCAGGGTGTTGGGGGGGGGGGCGCACCCCAAGCTCAGCATGGTGATACACAGGCAGGCTGGGGTTTATCAGACTTGGAAGTCATGAAACAGTCGATTTTCTTCTTAGTACAGGAAAACATCAGATTGCTATCAGCCCTTCTCTGCTCCCAGCAGAGATAGCCCTCGGAGTCCCCGCACACGGTGGGGTTGGGAGCGACCCCATCTCTAACCTGCCTGACTGCACACCGGAAGGCGGCACCTGCAGGGCGGACAGGCAACACTCACAGGGCCAGGGCTCAGTTTCCACCAAAGAGGCATGAGGCAGGGAGAGGGCGTCTGGCCCTGCCCCGGACTAGGGGTGCTCGCAGAGGTCTCCTGCCTCAGGGCCAGGGGCGGACGGGGGGCGCTGAGCACAGGCAAAGTGATTTAAGGGCCCACAGCGTGGCCGGGCAGGGTCCAGACACACAGTTCCACACGTGGGCACAGGGCCCGCGATGACAGTGCACAGACACGGAGGGGCCAGCCCCCACGCACGGCAGCATACCCGGGGCAGCGGGGGCAAGCGGGCACTGACCTTGGAGAGGGCTCGGCTGAGGCTCCTTCCTTTAAACAGAAGCGACAAGACTGTTAGCAGCAGGTCGGTCAGGCGGACCCCACCCCACACAGGGCCCGGTGGACCCGCCCCCCAGCCCCACCTCAGGCCCACCCGTCCCGAGAGCCCCTGGAGGGCCCGAGGAGGCAGGTCCTGGAGGAAAGAGGGAATTCTGGAAGTGCTCGAGGCCCACGTGAGGGGCACACGTTTTAATGAGAACCGCCAACGTTAACTAAGTGAGCGTAGATGGAAACGCCGGAGGGTTCCGGCTCCACAGCCAAGGTTCGGGACGGACAGTTGCCCCAGTTCTGGCTCCCACTGTGGCTTCTTGGGGTCACTCTTCTCCGTGTTGTTTCCCAGCGGAGAGGCCAAGGGGCTGTGGTCCCGGGCCTGTGCTTGGCTCGGCCCAGGGCAATTCTCCAGCGCACCCCGACTGGGGGTAGGTGACTTCCAGGGCCCACGCTCTTCATGAACTGAATGGAAGGCTGGCGGCTTGGACTTTCCTCGGCTGAATTGCGGGGCAACCTCAGGTGACCCGAGTGGGCTCTTCGGGGCGTGTCCAAAGTCTTGGCAGAACAGGTACCGTCCTGCTGTGGCTGGCAGATCCGTGCACCAGAGGCGACGGGGGGTGCCAGACCACCCACAGTCCAGCGACGCGGGGTGCAGAGGCCTCCGTGGGACCCCTCATGCCCGTCCTGTAGCCGCCCTGGAGCTCAGACGCCAAGAGCCGCCCGGTGAGTCTCCGGTGACGGTATTACAAAGACCCACAAATCTGGCGGCTTAAAACCACGGGAGCTTCTCTTCCAGTTTGGAGGCCAAAAGTCAGAAATCCAAGTGTCGGTCCGCAGCTCCCCGCCTGGGGGAGCGTGGGGTCCCTCCTCCTCTCCCAGCCCCTGGGGGCCCCTTGCACTCCTGAGCTTGTGGCCGTGTCCCTCCAGTCTCCACCTCCCTGTCACGGGGCTTATCTTCTGTGGCTGGTCTTTCCAGGACACGTGTCCCTGGGTCTAGGGGCACCCCAATCCAGGATGACCTTCCCTTGAGATCCTTAGCTACCTCTTCAAACCCCCCTTTCCCAAATGAGGTCCACTCACGGTTCAAGGGCATGGACATCTTCCAGGGGCCACCACTAAACCCACTACGGTCTGTGCCTTAGCACCCCAAAATTCATGTCCACCTTACACCCCAACACCCCAAAGTCTCAACCCATGACAGTATCAGCCCTACGTCCAAATCTCAACTAACGCTCAGTAGCTCAGAGAACCCATAACCGCGGGGTCTCGTTCATCTGGGCGCGAGGAAAAGTGCACGTGATCCACACTTGGGTAAAAGTCCTCTCCAGGTGGGGACCCGTCAACTCTAGAAAACCAGTGATCTGTCCCCAAAATACAACAGGACAGACAGGCCCAGACAGGCCCACCCAAACAGGGAGAAGTTGGAAGGCATAAAGGGTCACCAGTGCCCAAGGTCTGAGACCCAGCAGGAAGCCCCTCTTGGTCACAAGAGCCTCGTGGTCTCCAGGGGCCCCGGCCCGAACCCGCCCCGCACCCGCCCGGGCCCCAGCCGTTCTCCTCGCCCCGAAGGCCCAGCGTGTTTGTGGCTGGGGAACTCCGTCAGCCTGTCTCCTGCCCGCGGGTCCCCAGACTGCCAAGCCCTCCTTCGCTCAGTCTGTCTGTCCCTGCCGGCCAGGGCATGCTGCTATAAATTCCTAACAGCCGCGTGGGCCTCCCGCACACGCCACGGGGACAGGCAGTTGTGCAGGAGGGTTCCCACACATCTCTCCGGGTGACCCACCTTACCGCCTCTGCCAAGAGAGCTTAGACCCGCCCGTCAACACACGGAGCTCTCCCACCAAGGCTGTCCCCGCCCACGACCCTCCTTCCAGAGCGCATCTCCTAACTTTTGTCCCCCGCGGTCTCGACGGGGCCGCGGCCCCGAGTCTTCAGGCACTGGCTTCTCTGCTCTGAGGTTGATTCAATTCCCCTCACCGCCCCAGACAGTGTCTTCCATGAGGTTCGGCCTGTCTGCCACCGTCTGTGACAAGAGTGGCCTTCCTCCCGTAGCCAGCGATCCCCATTTCCATGCAAGACCTCACCAGCAGCGCGTACGGCACCCTCCAGCGGCCTGTGCCCTGACCAGACCGTCCCCGCCACGCTCCTCACTCCCCGGAGCTCTTACTGGAACCACCCCCACGGCCGTGTTTCCCGTCAATCATTTCCTCCAGGGAACCCAGGACTTTCCTGTGTCTTTTTTCCATTTCTTCCAGACCGTCCTCTCCCATATCCCATCCCAGGCACCGTGGGTAGTGCCACAGGCTCCTAACATCTGGTTACAGACCTGCACTCATCTGCCAGGCCGCACAGGAGCACAAACCAGGCAGCCTACACAACACAGAGCTACTCTGTCGAGCTGGGGCGGCCGAGCTCCCCTGAGGCTCCGGGCGGGGCCTGGGGGGGGTGTCCCTCCTGCCTCTCCCAGCTCCTGGTGGCCCAGGCATCCTGGGCCCCGGCCACATCCCTCCCACTCCTGCCTCCCCTCACGCAGGCACGCTGTCTTGGGATTTAGGGCCCATGCTAATCCAGAATGGTTTCATGTTGAGATCCTTCACATGATAACACCTGCAAAGCTTTTTCCAAAGAAGGCTGTGTTCACGGGTTCCGGGGCGCAGACATACCTTCAGGGGATGGGGGCCACCGCTCAACCCTTACGGGCGGCACACCCCGCTGACCCCTCTTCAGAGGTGGCAAGCCGCGCGGGGCAGCCCTCTGCGCGGGGGCCCAGGCGGCCACTCCTCCACACACCCGGCTCTGTGCCCCTGCACTCGAGTCGCAGATTTGGGGGGATTACAAGAGAACCAGCACCGTAGCGTGTGCGTCCGCCCGCTGCTCCAGAGAGATGTAGGGATGGACTCTCCCCCGCCTGGGGCTGGCACGCCAGCCACGGGAGGAGCCCCTGGCCCCACACGGAGCAGCACCCTCTGTGCCCACCCCCCACACCGGCCACCCTCTGGAGATCGGAGCCTCAACCAGGTCAGCAGAAGCTTTGGAAACCACCAAGACCACCAGGCCCCGTGGCCAGCAGTGCCGGGGACCTCCTGTGGCTGCCTGCCCCTCACCGAGGACCCCCAGGAGGGCTGAGACCCCCCCCCCCCCGCTTCCCTGAGCTCCAGCCCAGGCGCCCTCTGCTGACCTGAAGGTGAGCCCAGATTTACTCTTGAGGTTCCGAAGCAGCTCCAGCTGGTTGAGCGGCGGGATCAGTCTGTGGCGAGAAGAGGCACAGTGAGCTTCTGGCCGCCTAGGCCTGGGGGACCCTCACCCTGCTCTCACCAGCGTCCACTGCACACACAGGCACCTACGGTGTTAATGCTGGGGGCATGGGTGTGGCCTGTCCCAGGCAGAGGGAGGGGACGGCTCCCCGGCAGTGGTGGCCCTGGGGGGCCACCCGCACTCTCTGGGCTACACCTCTCCTGGGTCCGTGGCGCTGGAGGGGGCGGTGAGCAACATGCACGGCAGGGGGCAGGAACACCCGGGCCGTCCATGGAGAGTGTGGGAGGGTCTAGAAGGGCACCGGAGGACAGGTTGGGGGGCCTTGTACTGTCTCCCCTCCCTTCCCAATCCCTGAACACCCCGAGGGGCAGTACCGTTGCAAACAGCATCCCAACATACTCATGGTCCCAGATCCCTCCCTGCAAAGCCAGGGCAGGGACCGAGGTCACGGAAAAGGGCTTTGCTGGGCAGAGAGAAGCCCGCTGCAGATGGGCGGCCTGGACAGCTGGAAGAAAAGGCTCTGCTCCAAGCCCCCTCTTCCCAGGCCAGGCCACGCCCACCCAGGACAGCCTGCTGCCCAGCCCCCGCCCGCAGGTGGGCGTTCGCCCACGTGGCCACTGGGCAGCTCCAGGCAGGACTTCCACAGGAGCCAAGGGGACAGTCAAGTCTCCGCCTTGACACCAAGGCAGAGATCTGTAAATCCTGCCAGGTTCCTGGGGGACCTCGGGCCTCCCCGACCCCAGCCGCAGGACCAGAGGGGCTAACGGGGGGGGGGGGACCCCAGTCCCTCCAACTCCTGGGGCAAGTTCTGTCCCTCCTCACCCACCCTCCCCTGACTCGGGAGCTCACCACTTTCTGCCCTCACACATTTCTCATCTCAGCGTAAGGAGGAAACGCCCCTGCTCCTTCCTGACCCAGCCCCCATCCTGCACTGTGACCCCCCACCCAGCTCTGTGACCCCTACTCGTCCTCAAGTGGAGTCCAACCACTCCTTTAAAACCATGCTCAAAGACCCCCCACCCAGCCTCAGCCCCGATCCCTATTGTCCTGTCCTCAGCCCCTGTCCTTCCTGACCCTGGGGACCACTGCCCCGTCCAGACCCCCCTTGGCCCTGGTCAAGGATCAGCGTCGGAGCCTTTACTTGGTGTGGAGGGCACGGCCACTTCCGGCTCAGCCCTCACCCGCTATCAGGTGTGATCCGCTCCACCCCCCCACCCACCGCCCGCCTTCACGTGACGTCACTCAATGGCTCCCCCATGCCTCCACAGTAGGCTTGCTGGCTGCCCTGGGTCCTCTGTGCTGACGGCCAGGCCTCTCCACACCCCTCCTTGTCCGACCACACTTCCCTGAGGGCGGCCTGCCCTTGGTCTGAGGTCACAGCCTCAGAGCTGGCTGCGAAGGGGAGACCAGTGAGCTCGCTCCCCCCCCCCCCCCCCCCTTCCCCGCAGGGCTGTCCCAGTCCCAGTGGGTCAGGACGAAGCAGGAGGTATGTGGGCAGTCAGGCTGGCTCACGGCATGGGCACAGCAGAGGCCCCAGGACTGGACATGGGGACAGAACTGGCCTCCCCACTGCCCCTCAGGCACCCACCCCTGGGCCTGGAGCAGAGACCCTGGACAGCACCCCCCACTCGGCCCCCACACACGCAGGTCCAAGTTCAGGGACACACAGATACGCAGATAGGACGTCATGCCTTGGACACAGAAGCAGGGGACAGAACACAGAGGGGCAGGGTCACGGGCAGGGACGTGCACGCAGCACACAGCCCCGATGACGCTGAGGGCGGTTGTGGAGGACGCGGAGTAGGGACATGAGGGGGTGCCCCACAGGAGAGAGTGGCGGCTGGCCGGGGGTCAGCCAGCTCCGAGAGGACACCTCCAACCACCCAGGCCGGGGAGAGGCTGCTCCAGACGGGGGCCAGGGACCGGCTGGACAAGACGGACAAGGGAGGAGAGAGGCCTGTAGCAGGGAACCCCCAACTGCCCGGGCAGCGATGGGTCAGTACACAGGGGGGCGGGGGGATGTACACTGACCCCCCACCCTCTCCTCTGGGCGAGGTCTCTGGGGTGTACGGCCAGTAAAGGGCAGGTGCTGGGGTGGAGATGCCCGTGGGATTCGGGGGCTGCCCGGCCCTGCCCCCACAGCACCCCCCTCTTCTGGAACGTTCAATCAGTCCCCACGCAGGGCACCACAGGCAAGAGCTTTTGCCAGGGGGATCCCAGGCTTGGTCTACACAGGGAGGGTGGGCCCTGGGTCCGCAGGCCTGTGCCCGATGCCCCCCCATCCCACAGGGAAGGGCCTGCCGAGACGCTGCCCTGTGCAGCAGCTAAAGGTCAGCGGGAGTGAGAGCCCCACCCCCACCCCGTGCAGACACAGCCATTGGGACAGCGCTCACGGCTCCCGGGTCCAGGGAGGGAGCACCCCTGGCTGGGACAGCGGAAGCCGTGTCCACCCGCTCTGCACTCTGCACAGGGGCCTGTGGGGAGGGGGGAGGGCGGGGAGGGGCTCAGCTACTGAGACGAGGCAGAAGCAGGACGAGGAACAGAAGACAAGGCAGGACAGACGGATCCAGCCGGAGAAAGCAGCTGACGGGGGAGGGGACCAGTCAAGGGGGGAACCGGGCTCCAGGCAGGGAGGCCACAGGGGGACCAGGGCAGCGCCTGCGCCCGGCGTGGGGGACACAGGCTGGGCACGGGTACAGGGCTGCAGGCCGGGGCGGGCCGGGGGCCGGGGGCCGGGGCGGCCCTGCACCGTCCCAGACAGAGAACAACCACACCACACACGCTGTCCGTCCCATGCATCTCCTACCTGGAGGCCCCGTAGGATTGAGTTTGCGAGCTTTCAAGTGTTTTCACACACACACAAAGGGAAGAGAACGGAAATTTTAAAAGAACGGGATAAGAAAAAGAAAATTAACCAAATGGTTGAGGAAAGTGGGGGAAACAACAGAACAAAGAAAATTAGCGCCAGGGTCGGCCCACTCAGGCCCGAGGGACGGTGCCGGGAAAGCCAGAGCCTTCAGCACTCCCGGGGAAGGGGGACGTTCCGGAGAGTGCCCGCCAGCGTGGCTGCTGAAGGAGGGGCGGGGCCACGGCCTCTGCCCAGGTGACAGAGCGGGGCGGTGGTACCCTGCCTGGACATCGCTACCTCAGGATCCCCAGGGGGACGTCGTCCCAGCCCAGAGCCCCGACCCGCTCTGGCAGCCCACCCACTCTCCCGGTGAGGGCTCCTGGCTGGACACCAGTAGGTACAGGTAAGGGACATCCAGGGGCTCGGACGCCCCGGGCTCAGCTTCGCCCCGCAACCCGCCCCAGGCAAGGACGGGCCTGCAGGGCAGTGTCTGCCCCGAGGGTCCCCAGCCCCCCTCGCCTCAGACCTTGTTCGAAGCCAGAGCCCAGCACAGACAAATCCTGGGGGTGGCCGGGACTGCCAGCTGCTGATGACCACGCTGCCTCCACCAACTGCCCCAGCGCGGGCTTCCGGCCCTTCTGTCCCACCCAAGGCGCCCTCGAGCGTCTGTGTGCTCTGTGCTGTTGGGGACTCCTGCTCCTACAGCCTCGACGTGGCCCCCCCACACAGAGACCCTGGTCCTCGCTGAAGGACAGAGGTTACCCTTCACTTCCAAAGCTCCGGGGCCCGCCCTGGTGGGCACTACGCCGGGCCGCCGGCCTCCGCGAGTTCTCGGGAGGGGCCTGTCTTCACGATGCTCACAACATAACGTGACCCACAGCAAGGAAGGGAAGCAAAGGGTGGGTGGAGGTGGAAAGTAAGAGCCACGAGCTATAAAACAAAGAACAAAATTAATGCTGCGAAATAAATCACACACAGAACTCCGTGGAAAGTACACACGTTGTTTAAAAAAAAAGGAAAACTCAATTGAAATAATGAACAACCAAAAAATGGGGCTTCAGAACAGACACGATGACAAGCAGGCGGTGTGCCGTGGGGCGGGGTCCCGGCGGGCGGGCGGTACCTGTACATGGGCACGGTCACCGTGCGTTCATAGTACTGCCACGTCGAGTGCAGGTCTGTGCGAGACAGGTTGGTGGCATAGAACCTCCAGGCGGACTGCGGATGGGAAGCGGGCGAGGGTCAGACCATGCCCACGCCCCTGAAGGCCTCGCCCCTGCCCGGGCCCCATCCGGCCCCACTCCCGCCTCAGTTTACCCTCTGGAGGAGGGGCACACGCCACCACAGGTCACGCTCGCAGCCCGTCTACAGCGAGCCTTTCGTCGTCCGCCTCACCCGACCCTTGGCGGTTGGGACCTGCCACGGTGGCCACTCCTGCGCTCCCGAGCCTGATGGGGACGCCACCCTGGGTGCGGGCGGGGGGTGACTCAGGAGCCGGGGGGCAGGGGCAGAGCCAGGGACACACAGCCGGACCCTCCCCAGTGCAGTGGCCCAGCCTCAGCCCGGCCTGGGCTCCCGTTCCCTTTCCTTTCGATTGTGGCGAAATACACAGAGCACAGGGTCCGCCGTCTCAAAGCGCGCAATCCGGGGGCAACAGGTCCACTCACTCTGCCGTGCAACCACCCCCATCTCGCTCCACATCGCATCCCCCAAAGGGGCACACGCCCCACTGCGGGGGCGTCGGGCATCACCGCACCCGTCTCTACGGCGTCCTGTCCTGGACACAACCACACAACACGTGGCCTTTCGTGACCGGCTGTTTTCACGAAGGTTTCAAGGCCCGTGCACATCGTAGTGAGTGTTAGCGTTCTGTTCTAATGATCGAATAACGTTCAACGGCACGGAAACACCGCATTTTGTTCGTCTGTTCGCGGACATTCGAGTCGTTTCCACTTTCTGGCTGCTGTGAATCCCCAGGAGCAAATGTTTGCGGAAAAGTTGTTGGTCGAATATCTGTTTTCAGTTCTTCTGGGTACACACCTGGGGGTTTGCTGTGACGTAAGGCAGCACTTACCCCTCTGAGGCACCCGGGGTTGTCAAGGGGCTGCCCCTGCACCCGCCGCCAGCAATGCGCCAGCAGCCCGCTCCCGCCACATTCCCACGCCTGAGGCGCTTCTGACTCGCGTTTCTCTCATGAATGACGTTGAGCATCTTTTCACGTGCCGACTAGCCGCCTGGACATCTTCTCTGGAGCCACGTCTGTCCGAATTCATCTCCCAACTGGTTTGTCTTTTTGTTGTTCGATTGCTGGAGCCCCCTTATGCGTTCTGGATACCAGCATCTTACCGGAAACAGGATTTGCAATGCTTTCTCCCCTTCTGTGGGTTAGCTTCTCACTCTCTCTACAGTGTCCTTTGAGGCACAAAAGGTTTTAACTTTGACAAATTCCCACGTATTTTTCTTTTCTGCCTGCGCTTCAGGTATCAGATCTGAGAAACCAAAACCATGGAGCTCTACGCCTATTTTCTTGCAAGGATTGTATAGTTTCAGCTCTCAAATTTAGGTTTTGGCCCATTTTGAGTAAATTCTGCATGAAAGTAAAACTTCACTCTTAAAATTGGATCTTCAGCAGTCAGAGACATTCTTTCCCGTTGGAGGTTTGCAACATCACAGTTTGGGGGCTTGTTTGGGGGCCTAAAACATGGTCTATCCTGGGAATACTCCCGTGGGGCTGACAGGATGTGGGGGCTGCCCTGGGGGTATTTGCAGGTCCTCTACATCCTGCGTCCTTGTACCGAGGATGGGGGGGGGGTGCTGACATCTCCAGCTATTATTACACAAGCATCTAGGTCGCGCTGTAATTCTGTCAGGTGTTGGCTGCACATACTCTGGGGTTCTGCCCCCAGTGTGGACACGTCTACCCCTGTCCCTACAGTCGGACTCTTGTCATCACCTCCTTGGTCTCTCTTAACAGTGTTTGCCTTAGTGTGTTTTGTCTGCTCCGACCACAGCCCTCCCAGCCCCCTTCGGGCCACCGTTCCCTGAGGGGTTCCTGTCTTCGTTGCTGCACTTTTCAGCCTGTCGCTGTCCTTGGGTCTGAGGAGTCTCCACAGACAGCACACCGCCAGGCACATCTCAAATCCGTTCTCAACTGCTGCCTTTCAAGTGGGAGAGGGGGGTGCACTTACGTGCAAACTGGTCACGGACAGAGCCCTCTGTGTGTGCGGGCTCCCAGCGCCTCGTTTCTGCCTTCGGTGCTCGCTTTTTCTGCTAGGTTATCTTGAGCCTCTTCTGAATTTTTAGCAATTGTTTTCTTAATGGCGACCGTGTGCCTCACGGTGAGCGTCTCACACAAGCATCTAGTCTGAACCAGCTTAGCTGCCACGGCGCGCAAACGCGCCCCTCCTCCACCCCCTGCCTCTCCTCCACCCCCTGGTGTTGAGCCCCTTACATCTCTACACGCTGCACGCCAGAAAAACGGATCTGTGATCACTGCCCTATGCGTCTGCCTTTTAAATCACATGAAGAAACAAAAGACGAGTCACAAGTCAAAAGCACACCACGGCCGGCTTTGACATTTACCCCGCGGTTACCTTCTTACCAACGCTCACAGCCCCGGGGCCGCTCCAGCCCTGAGGTCTCCAGGCGGACAAAACACAGGCAAAGCCCTGTGCTGACCTTCTGGAACAAGGCCACGCCAGGGACTCCCCAGGGCGGAGGGCAGGGGCAGGCAGGTGCCTTTAACCCCACACACAGCCCACAGCCCTGTGCTCACAAGCACCCCCTCCCCTGGTTGTTGTAAAATTCTGATTTGGCTCCTGAGTCCCCAAAACAGGATCCGGACAGGTTTGCTAATCCGTGTGCCTTTAGCACAGAAATGAGGTGCCGGAATTCTGTCCCCCGCCGCGTCCAGTGACCTCCTTGGTCCCTAAGCTTTAATCCAAACCCTCGACTCGAAGGTGGGGTCTTGAAAGAGAGGCTCCGGACCCCTGCTCCTGTAGTCTGAGCGGTGCCTCCCCATCACCTGCCCACCGGCCCCGGGGACTCCCCAACGGGCTCTCCACGGCTCGGGGCCCCCATGCTGCCCCTTCCCTGCCTGTGATGTTCAGGGCCCGGTATCCTCTGCACACACATCTCCTCCTGCACCTCTGCGTCCAGCCAGGGCCTCACCCCTCCACTCCAGGCCTTGGCCAGCCGCTGTGCGCACCTGCCCTTGAGGGCTGACCGGCTTCCCAAACCCCACACTCCAAACCTCCCCAACCTCTCCATCCTCCTGGACGCTCCTAGCAAAGCCTGGGGCATCTCCTTCTGCCCTCCCCTCCCTCCCTCTCTGGGTCTTGTCCCTCCTGCCCCTCCCTCTCCAGGCCCCCGTCTGGGCCCACCCTCAACCCGGATTCACAGAGAACACCAGAGCACCTTGCCCACCTGTGGGGACCTCAGCATAGGGCAGGGGATGCCCTCCCTGTCCCGCTGCTATTCAGAGCCTGTCCCGGGCCCTCCGGGAGGATGTCCATTCCCTTGGCGGGGGGGGGGGGGGGGGGGGGGGGGGGGCACTCTGGCAAACTGTGGACCACGTGCAAAGGCAATGAGGTGGATACCTGCCCGGGCACCTTAGCTGCCAGAAGGACACAGACCATTGGAGACTTCCAGAGCATAGAGGGCCCGGGCCTCTGCTGGGGCTTCCCCGCTGGTCTGTTCCCTTCTGGGCGCCGGGAATCGCAGCCGGGTGACCAGCTACGCAGCTGTGCAGCTGTCCCCAGCCTGTAATCCCGAGCAGCGGGGCTGCGTTCCCACCACCTGTCTCCAAGAAGGATCAGGCACCGCCCTCCGACCAGCAGTCCCCCGAGGCATCGCCCGTGACCGCGCGCCAGTCGTGCACTGGGACTCCCTGCAGCCCCGCCCACAAGCTCAGTGTCCATCCACCGGGTGGACACGCGAGCCTCGCCCCTGAGCTGCCTGAGTCCTGACGGGGCACAGGCACGCAGGACACTCACGGGGGGAAGCAGGACAGGCGTGCGGCTGCTAAGAGGGCCTCCAACCTCGGCGCCACGTGCACGTGCGCGGTGAGGCCGTGGCCCTTGTTGCTCACGCTCTTTCGCGTTTGAAAAATGGCCACTTGCAGCTTTTATGGTGAAAGGTAAACGCGCACGCGCGCATGCCGTACGCGCACGAGGCGTAGCGCCTGTGGCACGCGCACCCGACTGTGCGCACCGCGACGAGACGCGATGTGCGCAAGCGCACGCGCACGACGCCTGTGCGCACGCGCACGCGCCTTGCGCACGCGAACGCCGCCTGTGCGCACGCACGCCGCCTGTGCGCACGCGCACGCCGCCTGTGCGCACGCGCACGCCGCCTGTGCGCACGCGCACGCGCACGCCGCCTGTGCGCACGCGCAGGAGGCTGTCCCCAGGGAAGACCACGGCTCCCCAGGTCCGCCGGCGCCATGGGCTTTGGAGGGGCCCTCGGGCAGCTGCTGCTCAGGCTCGGGAGGCACTGCTAGATCCGAGGGCCCCCTGTGTCCCCAGCAGTGGGACGGGCTGTGTGAGCGGGCAGCGAAGCTGAGACGCCACACCTGCCCGGCAGGGGCCCCGTGAGCGGCACGTCAGGGGTACCTGTGACCGCCTGGTCTAGGGCCCGGGGCCCACGCAGGACGACGCCACACCCTCCCCCCCACCCCCCGGGTGTCACTACAGGTACTGCAGCCTTAGGCTGTCTGCACCTGGCTTCCGTGCCCAACACGTTCCTGCAAAGGAACAAGGGCCGTGCACGTCGCCGGGGCAGGGGAGACACAGGGGCCAAGGTGGCCCCCCCTTAGCAGGGCCGTGCCAGGAGCGCCCCGGGAATCCCATGTGGGGCCACCTGGACTCACCTGGATCAGGCCCGCTGCAGGGTTCCGCCTCTTCTCAAAGTGCTTCTGCCGGTGCTGCTCTTGAACTTTCAGAGCAAAGCCAGATCCCAAAATGCCCTGCAGATCATCAGGGTCAGACCACGTGCTGGGGACCACAGCCCCACCCCCGCCCCAGCCTGCACACGCCGGGGCCTCGCCGGCTCTGCCTTCCCTCCTCCTCAGTCGCCCATCACCTGGGGACCATGCTGGGGAGAAACACTCGGATTTAGGGTAAAGGAAAACCTCCACCTTGTGGGAGTGGGCCGGGCCCACAGATTACCCTCCCTCCCGGTTGGCCTGCACTGAAGCAAGTGCAGCCCAAGCTCTGGGTGGCAGCCACCTGAGACAGCTGTGTCCCCACCAGCCACCCCTCTGACCTGTCCAGCTGTGAGTGACACCAGAAACACCCCCCTCCCCCCGCCGGAGATCTGACAAGGCAGCCTCATCACCACTAAGCACGCTCTGGCTCACAGGGACCCCACTGGTCAATCCCATAGGGCTGGGAGGTGCTGACAGTGACCACAGATGCAGGGTCTGAAGCCACAGCTGGAGGAAGGTCAGTGTGCTCCCACGGAGGCCACCCGCACCCTGCCTGCACAGCCCGGGAAAGGGTGTCCTTGCACCATACCTGCTGCCTGCGGCTCCTGGGGTGCCAGGGACCCTGCTGGCAGCCACGCTCCCGTCCCATGGACCCCAAGTGGACAGGTGCCCCAAGCTGCGTGTGGCCACCCGGGGGCTCGCCAAGGCAAGAGGGGCCACAGGACTTACCGCAGGAAGAGCAAAGAAGGAGACGCCAATGAGGGTGAACGTTGCAGCCAGGAGCCTCCCGTTCCAGGTCTGGGGGTACTTGTCCCCATAACCAATGGTCGTCAGAGTGATCTGTAGGGCGGCAAGGCCAGTCACTCGGCCAGCTTGGCAGTGACCGCCGTGGACACCTGCAACCCTGAGCTGGACACTTCCAAAGCCCCCGGGAGTCTTACACGCAGCGACCTCCCACACCGTTCGGGGTGAGCTGGACAGGCATGGGACCACCCTCCCACGCCACCCATACGAGGCCCAGGGGACCAGGGTCCCCATCACCATCCTTCCCCCCTGCAACAACCACATCAGAACTCTCCGGATCCTTTGTCTTGCCCTACGTGCCAGGGCAGGATGTGGGGGTCACCGGAAGCCTGTGTTACCATTTCACACGCATGAGGGCAGAAGAACCCATCAAGCGGCCTCCCCCAGGACGGAGGCGGGGGCAGCTCTGGGCTCAAGGCCAGGCAGCAGCCAGGAAGTGCAGAGTCAGGGGCTGGACAGGAATGGTGCTGAGCAGGAGCCCCGGGGGACAGATGATGGGGACAGGATGGGGACCGTGTGGTGGGACGTGTGGAGGTGACATAAGGCCAGAACGGGAAGGGTCCCCAGAGGTGTGGCCGGAGTGCAAGCTGCCCTGTTGTACAGTGGGGAGAACAGCACCCACGCAGAGGGGTGCTTGGGCACACAGGAGGGCCCGCTGCCCGTGGAGCAAGCCCCAGGTGGCCCCTAGCAGACTTGCCAGTGGGGATGGGCTCACGCTGTTGGGGACAGGGGCACCTGTCACCACCCACCTGCAGCCCCTGGAAGCTGTCCCCGGGTGCTGCACAGGGCCTGCCATGAGTCTGGGAGACGCCCTGGGTAAATGGAGGCCCCGGGGGTAGGACCTTCAGGGCCTGTTTACATACAGCAAGAAACAGGCCCAGGCGAGGGGCCACCGTCCCCATTCCCGCCAGTGCAGAAAGTTCTGGAAAGTCACAGGTAATGAGGAAGGGCAGCCAGGAGTGGGTGTGGGCAGGAAGGAGACCCACTTCTCACCATAAAGCTTCCCTGGTAGAATCTTCACCTTGTGTGAGGATTACAGTTAAGATTTTTAACATAAACTAAGCGTATTTTAAAGACAGGAAACGCTTCAAACCACCACTCTCTGCAAAAACGTCAAAGTTGTGCAAAGAAGCCTGGAGAGCAAGGGTAGGACCTGGAGGAGGGGCTCAGGGTCAGGAGGTGGGAAGAAACCTGGAGTCCACGGGGCCACTCTGTGGCCGGACACCTTGGTCCTCACACAGAAGAAATCATATCCATATGACAAAGGAATCTTGAAAATGAAATTAAAATCAAGCAGGCGGAGATGTACGGCTCCAGACGCCTCCTCGGGGCCGGACAAGGGGTGAGGAGACAGACAGAGATAAGAGGACACATCCTGAGGCCCGTTGGGCCCGGAGGGAGGGCAACGAGGTAGCTCACGTGCACAGGAGAACCCCCCACCCGGCCACATTCCAGAAACACGTGGGAGAGGATCCCGGAAGTGTGGCTCCCGACAGCCGGGAGGGCGTGGGAGTGGGACCTCGCAGACGCCCGGGTCTGAGAAAACTCTCAGAAAGCCATCGGCCTGCTCCTCCAAAATGAGGGCAGATTCGAGGGGGGCATCGGGCGGGCCTGGGCGGACGAGCTGTGGAGACTCCCCAACCCCGCGAGGGTCCCCCACAGCCGCGCAGGCCTACAGGGCAGAAGAAAGGGGAGGCTCAGGCTGGACGTTTTCCAAGAATGACGAGCACAGGGGACGGGGCACCACCTCATTCTGTCACAGCACAGAGTGAATAATTCACGTCGAAGTTTAAATCCGGAAACAGCAGCGGTAAGCATATTGTTGGGAGCATGGAGGCAAACCCCAGAAAGCCACAGGAGCCCTGCCCAGAGGGCGGGGAGGGAGTGCGGGGAACTGCGTGGTCACTCTAACACGCACACACTGTTCATCGTGTTTAAGTACTACTTGGATAAAACACTTAAGTAGCCGTTTCGGTTCCATTCTTCAAGATGGGAAGGCCCTGGCCCACGAACAAGGCCTGGGGCAGGGCAAGCCTGGTCACCGGCAACTGGCCCACGGCCCACCCTGCTCCTTCCCGCTCGGCTAGGGCACAGCACACAGACTCCAGGCTGCACGGCAATCGATAAGATGATCCTGGACAAAGTGCGTTCTCACTGAGATGCGTGTAAAAGCTACATATTCCTTTCGCCACTGGATCTGAAGTATCTGCCCAAGGCCACGCAGCCAGCATTTGTGGAAGGGGGCATGGGGTCCCAGGACCAGCCACTCATCCCCAGGCCAAGCGCCTGGCACCCTCGGGGCATTCCAGCACCCTGCCTGGGGACATCCGTGGTTTCGGGCGAGGAGCCAGGCCAGGCTCCATCCAGCTAATGGGGATGGGGATGACGCCCACAGGGCAGGGCCACAGACACAGCGCTACCCCATGCAGGGTGGGAGGGCCCCTTCAGAGGCTGGCCCAGGAAGAGGCGGGTGACAGGGGAGGGGCGCTCCGGGGCCCTGGGAGCTGGGTGGCCGTGAGCAGGGGCTGTGGGCCCACAGACTCTCTGCCTGCCCTGACGGGCAGCCCGGAAGGTGAGGCCCAGGAGGGCCAGGGGCTCGATTTCGCTTTTCCAGACTCTCCGTGTGACAGAAGGGCTGTCCCCTCCTCCCTCCAGCACAGAGGCCTCACACATCGGTGGCCAGTAAGGAAGGTGGGTGACCAGGCAGGGCCTCTCCGCCCACTGCCCAGCCCCAGAGAGACCTCTGCAGCCAGAGAGCCCCTGTGACTCTGCCATGCCCTGGGGGCAGGGGGCACGTCCTGGAGGTGGGGTGGGGGACAGCAGGAGGAGGGCCCCCAAGGAAGGCGGTGCCAAGCAAGCGGGTCCCCAGTGAAGGACGATGACCCCAGCTGCCAGGACTCACCAGGCCCCACCAGAGGGCATCAGCGTAGGTATCAAAGTGATCGTTCTCGCCCTTCTCTGCCAAGTACACCAGAAACGAGGCCAGGATGAGGCAGAGGAAGCCAATGTACCAGGCAGTCACCAGCTCCTGAAAGAGAGGGTCACATCCTGGCTCCCTGGCCCCAGCAGGCACCACGCCCAATCCAGCTCTCTGTCCCCACAGAGCCCTCGGCAGCCCAGGCCGGCACCCGCTTGGCCGCATGGCCCTTAGCACAGGGCTGCTGCGGGGGCGGGAGGGATGGTGTGTGTGGTCCTGGCCCGTGTGGTCCCTCTGCCACGTGGCCCCCCGCGCCTGCTCACCCAAACCCAGAGGACGGCCGCTCAGTACAGCCCAGCTCACCCCGGCCACCAGGTATGGGGAGCACCCCCACAATCCTGAGGCATTCCCGCTGCAGATCTGGGACTGCTGGGAACCTGTCGCACCTCCCCACGCCTGGAGCAGGCAGCCCGACTGCCCACTGGCTGCCCTCCTTGGGGACAGACCCCCGCCCCGTCCAGCCTCAGGACTCAGACAGGGACAGCAAAGGAGGCCATTTGGGCTGGCGGGGTGCAGTGTGGGCCTCGGGGGGGGCTGCCTGGGACACAGGGCTGGGCTCCTGCCAGGACGTGGGGCAGGGGGCACCTCGGGGCAGCCGCTGTGAGCCCGGGCGGCACAGACCCAGGCTCACCCACCAAGCACAGAGCGAGCCGCAGAACAGCCGCTCCGGAGAGAGACGGCCAGACGGACCGGGTCACGGAAAGACGCCCCCAGAAGAGGGGGTGGGCTGGTTCCCAGCTGACCCGCCCCCTGGGCTCGGTCCAGCAGGGCTTGCGACCCCGCGCCAGCGCTCACCTTGCTGTGGGCGTAGACCACGGAGCCCAGCAGCTTCCAGGTGCCGCCGCGCCGGTCCATGCGGATCATCCTGAGGATCTGCAGGAAGCGCAGGCTCCGGAGAGCCGACGTGGCGAACACGTTGCCCTGGGAGCCAGCGGCCAGCACGGCGATGGAGGCGATGAGCACCATGATGTCTGCGGGGGACGTCGCGGCTCGAGGCGGGGCCGGCCCCCTGCACCTCCGTGCCCGGTGCAGACGAGGGCGGGGCCCCCAGCCACGTGGACGCGTGGAGCACGGGGACGCCACGGCCGTCCACCTGGTCCAGCCTTGCCCGGCACGGCTGCCGTCCTGCCACCTGTCCCCTCCTCCCGCCACCAGGCCGAGCTCACCACAGGCTCGGATGCCAAGAGGGCAGGTGGGAGAAACTTCCAGAAGGAGCCAGTCCTCAGCTTCAGCCTCAGCCCGCCTCCCGTGCCCACACACACTCAGCTCTTCCCGGAGCCGGCAGCCCCCGCCTGCATGCACACGTGCACACACACACACACACACACGTGCACACACACGTGCACACACGCACCCCGCTCACCTATTACGCAGAAAGGCTTCCGGGCAAACTTGAGCCGCCCCCTCCAGCCGCGGTACCGGCAGCAGCAGCCGGCCGCCCAGATCCGCACGAAGTACTCCACCCCGAACACCACGATGGTCACGATTTCCTGCAGAGAGGCCGCGCTGAGCCACCCCCGGGCCTGCGTCAGGGCTGGGACCAGCCTGGCTGAGCGGGAGTTAGGGTGGGGGGACCCGGCCTGTGTGGGCCGGTGTCAGTGGGAGGGGTCCCACACTCTGGACCCGGATCAGCCTCCTCGAGCGGCCCCTCTGTCGCCAACAGCAACGGAGACATCGCTCTGTGGTTGCCATGGCGCCCGCCCCTGCCTGTCAATTGCTGTCAGCTTCTCAACCCCCGTCCCACGCCCACGCCCGCCAGGAAACACCCCACACCTCGGGGCCAGGGGGCCGCCTGGGCCCTCAGGCTCCAGTGAGCAGGGGGGGAAGCGGTGGGGGAGTGGGGTGGCTGTCAGATGCTGTGGGGACACAGGGAGGGCAGCGGGGTGGACCGTGTGTGGGGAGAAGTGGGTGGGAGCACTGTGACAGTCGTGGCGGACGCTGCGAGATGGCTCATGTCAGGAGGTGAGGCCGGAAGGGGCCCAGGTCCACCAGGTCCACGGGCCACAGTGGGGGGGGGGGGGGGGGGGCATCTCTGCGGGGGAGGCCAGGCTCATGCAGGAGCAGGTTGGGGGGGGGGGGGTCAGAGGCTCGGAGGGATGGGGATGGACCAGCGACCACAGCCTCCGTGGCTGCACACCCGCGGGGGCTCACCAAGATATAGAGTGCGCCCTCGGAGCTCTTCTCGTACTCCTTGATGGTGGAGAAGACGGACAGCACGAGGCAGGAGAAAACCAGCAGGAAGCTGCGGGCAGAGGCAGAGGGTGTCAGCGGCCGCCACAGAGGGGCCAGGGAAAAGCACGCCGCACGCACGCCCACAGCGCCCCCGGGACTCCTGCCTCAACAGCCCTGGGCTTTGAGACGGCCCCCAGGCTCTCGGGGGGACACCGGCTACCGCGTGGACATCCCTCAATGAAACTCATCCTCCTTGTTCGTAACATCCCTTTCTCGGCTCCGAAACGGAAACCGCCGATCTTCCAAGGAGCACCGGCCCCGGGGCCTTGGCCGCAGACCCGCGTCCGGGCCGCACCCAGCGGGTGCGCAGAAGACCCATCGGTTCCCGAGAGGTGGAACCAGGAGGCCCCATCTGACACCAGCCAGGGTGTCTGTCCAAAGGCTGAAGGTGGGGTCTGAGGGCACAAAGCACACAGTGTGGGGAAGCCGGACAGGGGCCCGCACACCACACCCCTCCCGTGTGTTACTGCCACCCTGGACGTGCCAGGGGGAGAGACCACAGTGGGGAGGCTGCTGCGTGGTCCGCCACGAGCCCTGCCCCCCGGCCGCCTGCAGCTGGACGTCCTGCCGGCACACGCAGCCCCCAGACGTCAGGGCCTCGGCCGGATCCCAGGGCATCTCGGGCAGTCGGCCCCACGCTCCCCGAAGATGGGCAACCGCGTGCAGAGACACACGACCCTCCCAGGAGCGTGGCTGGTGAGGGCGCTCCCGGCGCGCACCCCACTCCGGAGCAGAGGCACGGACAGCAGATGACGAAGGCAAAGCCGGTGCCCGCTGGCACACACAAAACCACGCGAAGAAACAGTCACATCTCAAAACCACAATTAATTTCCTTTGCTCATTAGACAATTTATTCAATTAACCGAGCGCTGGAAAAAAAACGTCCAGCTATCTCATGTGTCTTATATTTATTCATAATTCTCTGCCTGGTGGTATTTTTTCCCGACTCAGTCAGTGGGGAAGCAGCATTTACACACAGTGCCTCTGCCAAGAATGGGGGACCCGGAGACTCCAGGGCTCTGGGTCAGGACCCCAGAGGCCCGGGTGACGGGAGAGCCCACGGCAAGGAGGCCACCCAGCCCAGCTTGGCCCGGGGCAGAGGTGCAGAGAGCCCAGAGGAGACATGAAATCTGGCAGGGTTCCCTGAGAAGGTGTCCACAAAGGCAAAAAGGAATCGGTGGGGCCAAGAAGGGAGAGGGGAAGGGGTGGTCCAGAGAAAGGGACGACAGGAGGTCCCAGGACTCAGCAGAGGGCAAGTCCAACGAGACTAAAGAATGGGGCCTGATGGGCCTGATGCCACTGTCATCCATGTGGGGGGACCCGGAGAGTCCACACTCAGACTCACACTGTACAAAAACATTACCCTGACGTAAAAAGGGAAGGCCCAAGTCCCAAAGCAACCGGGCCCTCCCGGCCCTGCTTCCCGAGGGCAGCTCTGACTGGCATCTTGGAACATTCCAGAATGGCCTGGCCGTGCTCTACGGACGCAGAGCCCTTCCCAGAAGGCAGGGACTGGGATGTCCAGGGCCACACCAGCAATACAGGAGAAGAAAAACCCGAAGCCAGACACGGTGAATGTTCCTAGGCCACCAGGTGAGCAGAGTGAACCCGAGCAGAAGCCACCCGGCTTCTGAGGTTTTGGAGCAGGTGGCCACAGACGGCAGGCGGGGGAAAGGGGTGGGGCCCGCCCACCCGTGAGGAGGAGGAAGGAGGCAGGCAGCCACGTGGGGCACCCCACACCCGCAGCAAAGACAAGCAGATCCCCACGGGGAGAGGCCGCCCACCCGCCCAGCCTCCAGGCCCAGGACTCGAGTCTCCCACAGATCCCAGAGCCTTTGCTCGCTCCCCAGCTGGCCCTGCAGGCCGCTGAGCAACGGGGAGTGCACTTCTTTCCAGGCCTCTTCCCACCTGCAGGCACCTTGGTGACAAGGGTGCCCTGCCACGCCCCCTGCCACATCCACACTCATACCCACCTTACACAGGGGAACACTGAGTCTCAGAAAGGTGGTAGAGGGCTCTGCCTCTGGCCTCATGATGCCAGAGCACAGTGGCCTTGGTGATGGGGACACGTGGGTGGGGTCCAGCCCTGGGGAGCCTGGAGGAGGGGCCAGCCTCCTGCAAGTCACCAAAGCCCCGCAGCCCATGGCGGGGCCCCTGGGCTGCAGCGGTTGGGGCCCTGGGCAGACCTGGAGTTTCCTGTGGGTGCTCAGGGGTCTGCAAATGGCCAGTGTTCCCACAGTCCTTTCCCTCAGTGACCCCGTGACCCTCAGTCCCGGCTCCTGACAGCTGTGGGAGGAAGGGGCCCTTCTTCCCACCCCTCGCCCTAGGAGAGGTGTTGGGGACGGTGCACAGGGAAGACCAGCACCACCGCGGGGGCCCCTCACGGCACGGCCACGTGCTCAGAGTGTGTCCCCTCCAGGCCCCGAGGACCGACGTGGCTCATGAGGAAACGTTCAGATAGAAATCTGCGCTGTGCTGGCGCAGGATGGCTGGTCTGCTTCCTCCTGATGGGGACAGGTGAGTGGCTCTACCCACCCCACAGGCTCATCCCAGCCTGGTCTCTCCGGCACCCAAAGGCCCGGGTGGGGGAGGGCCTTCTCATGCCCTCCAGCCTGGGAACCGTCCAGGCTGCAGGGAAAGAAAGGAGGGAGGAAGCGTCCCCGGTGCCAGAATGGGGCGGTTTCCCCGCAGCCCGAGAACGGTTATGATCGCGAATTCTCCGGCAGCGGTTGCCAAGGAGACCAGTATCTCAAGCAGCCCAGATTCCAGGGGCCGGGATGGGGGGGGGGGGGTGAGGAGGGGGAGCCAGGGTGACAAGGGACCTCAGATGACGCTCACGAGCAGCGAGGAAGCGGGCCACCTGGAGACGCAGCTCTGGCTGGAAGCACACCCCCGCTGGCTGCCTGCCGCTGCGCCCCAGGACCCACAGCAAACACTGTCTGCACCGGGCAGCAGGAGAAACCGCAGCCAGACGCCAGGAGGGACATGTGAGCCACAGCCCGAGCTCTGAGCAGAGGACTGGCAGGGTCCTGAGGGCTGGGGTCCTGACACACGGACAGCGGTGCGGGGAGGGGCCCAGAGCAGACGCGAGGTGACAGGAGAGACAGAGGACGGCGGAGGCAGTCACAGTGGCCAGAGGGGCCGCTCCTGGTGGTCAGCCTGCAGCCACACCTGCACGTCACGGGGTGCGCTCTGTGGGCGTGTGCGCGGGTGAGGGCGTGCGCGCGCCTGTGCGGGCGTGCGCGCGCCTGTGCGGGTGTGCGCACATGCGTGCTCTGCCTGCCCCTGCACTTGAGACAGAGGGGCAGCGCCCACCTCCGGGGAGAGACTCCTCTGCTTCTGTTTCCGTCTCCCCGTCCCACACCCTCGCCCCATCTGGCAGCAGGGAATTATTTATTTTCTGGGAAAATATGACAGAACCCCTGCCACCTGGCTCCTCAGTCCTGATTCACTGCTGTGGGGCCAACTGGGAGGGTCCCTCGGCACTGGCAGGGCAAAGCCCCCGTGGTCAGGCCCGCCCCAGACCCCTTCACAGCCTCCAGAGACTAACTCAGGAGATGGCTGGGGCTGTTAATCTCGTCTGTGTACTTAGTGAGATCACCATCTAACAAGGGAGCAGCCGGGATCGGAGAAGGTTGCCAGCACACCGCTGTCCCTCCGGCCCCCACCGGCTGCTCTTCAGCAAGTGGGGAAGGGTCTCTGACATCCAGCCCCGCCCCTCCAGGCTAGAATTCACAGTGAGTCTACTTTGCACCAGGCCCACGACAACCCTAAAGGCAGAAAATGTTCTCACCCATTTAACAGATGGGAAAACAGAGGCTCTGAAGCAGCTCACCGTGGCCGTTCAGGGTCGAGCCTGAGCACCGTCTTCCGCTGTAGACATTCCCTCTCCCCAGAATAATGTCCATCCCAATCAGGCTGTGCCTCCCTGGGGGCTGGGTGGCCCAGAAGCCCAGCAGGGCCCGGGGCTGGGCTAGCTTCCAGTGTGAGGCCAAAGCAGGCCCTCCCAAAGCAGACTGGCCGCGGGGCCGCGGGAGCCTCCCGCTCACCTCGTCCGCTAGGACTGCAGCCGGCGCTACAGCCCGGAATCTAATTTCGCCCCTAATGAACTGCTCTGCCTGCAGGACACGCTGCCACTTGCAATCTCCAGTAGCGACGGAGCCCGGACTGCTGACGGCTGCTCCAGGCGTAAACCAGATGTGAAAAATCACTTTGAGATCCCGCCAGCGTTGGAGGGAGGCCAAGGCCGCACTCCTGAGACCCCTCTTCTGGAGCCAAGTCTCACCCGTGGGCGCGGCCTGCCCCCAGCCCACCTGAGCCTGCTAATCAGAGAACGGAGGCTTCTTGGTGGCACCTACCTGCACCTCAGGCTGGGGAGGTGATGGAGGTGCGACGAATGCCTCAACTCAGGAAGTCCCAGACCTCAGAAGGTCCGGCTCTTGGCCTGGCCCTTGAGTCCCCCA